>NC_136771.1:23863450-23966948 GCF_947034865.1 Barbatula barbatula
ATGGAGGTGGAGGTGTGCGTCAGCTCTCAGCTAAAAACATGAAGGCTGGTTGTGAGGGTCTCTGGTTCTTATGAAACAGCAAGCCGAGGTCAGAGTAATGTTAGAGATGTTTTTCTGGGTTGCGGGGTGAACGCACCTCACCCACACAGCAGACTAAGGCCAAACTAACACGGACTGCTGGGTAAGAAGTATTTCAGCTATCCTTTTAATCTCTTTCTCCAAACTTACTATGGGTGTCGTGACTTCGACATATTTTTCTAAGAAAGCCCCCCAAATGAGGGAACAAACCCCCAACGTATATTTATAATAAATGATATGGTCACACATAATAGTTCTTTAAACTGAGGGTACTGCCAAGCAAGACCTTAGCAACCACTCAGAACACCCCAACAACCATCCGCAACATCTTAGCAGGCTAGCAACCTCTAGGCAACCATTTACAACACCCTTACATAAAATGATATATGGTCAGAACACTGTAACAACCATTAAACACACCTTAGCAACAACCTAGCTACCACTTACAACACCCTTTAACATAAAATTCTATAGCGTCCCATAACACTTCAGCAACCATTCAGAGCATCATATGAACACCCTAGCAACCCCTAGGCAACCACCATTACAAAAAATGTATATGATCACTGAAAACGTACAGTGTTTTTGCTTGATGGCAATACAAACTGCCTAGCAACACCTTAGCACCACAGCAACAGCCAAGTAATGCACAGGCCTCTCATAAAATTCTAACATAAAATATTTTACTGTCACTCAAAACGTATAGCTCTAAGGGTGGGAAAAACTGCATAGCAACACCTTGACAACAATTCTGCATCCATTAGCAAACGGTATACTATAGGAATGCCCTGGCAACCATCCGCAGCATCCTAGCCTCACTGTGTTGAACTTTGACGTTACTGCAATGGTGATGGGTCAAACTTTAAATTAGGTGAGGTGCTCCCAGTAACTCAACTGATGTTTGACATCATAAAATGAACGTTAACACCTCTTTAAAACCAACAATCGTGCCATTTTATCTTAAACCGAAATAAGAAATGGAAGAAGAGGAAACTTGAATTACAGCTGACTGTGAGGGAACAGAGCCAGGCGGCAGAGAAACCGTGAAGGCGGGTGAAAAGGAGCCTAAAAGACTTGAAGAGGGCGGGGGGCTGGGTATTTGGCAACCCTGTCCTACAGAAAGCGCCTGCAGGCATTTGTTTTCTGAGAGGAATTACAAGTGGAAGAGAAACAAACCCTACAGCCCCTGAAAAGAAAATCCTCTCAGCCTTCCATTGCCTTTTTGCCGCTTTTAAGAAAAGGGTGAGTCGTGGATTACAACAAGATTTATTGGTTTACCTCTTGCCTGAGAATTGGGAAGTTGAAGACGCTGTTCTCAAGCACCAGGGAGGAAAAAGGGATGTTCAAATAGAAGTCAACCAATTGCTTTGACAGAGTCGGAGCTCAGCGGGAGCCCTATTGAAACTCTTCTCACTGTTTTGCACACATGGGCCAGGAGCCAACATGGCTCCCCGTCAATAAGTGATGAAAGAGACGTGATGTTATCTATAATGCTGCACACAGCAAATACTTCCAGCTACGGTTCATATTTGTTCTGTAAGGTCATGGGTTCGATTGCCATGGAACACACATAATTGAATTCTTTGTTTTGGATAAAAGCATCTACTTAATGCATAAATGTCAATGCGAAAGAGTCTATTTTACTTCTGTGACATCTCTCCATTAAATCTGAATAGAAATGTGCACAAATTTGATGAATTTCTCTGTATTTAGTGTTTAAACCGAGTTTAATTTTTAAATCATTAAACCTGATGATCCACGTTTTTCCTGAATGATTCTGAATGCTCCAGAATGTACTGAACAGCATCTTGTGCATGTGCTTTAATGCAAGCAAAAAAAAAGTATGAAGGCGCATGTCACTAATTCGCTTGTTTGTTTAGTGACCTAGAAATAGGGCAGAATTTTAAATATCCTCTTAGCATTTTGCATCTAGTTAAAAATAAAAATCTTTAAAAAAAACACCTGCATTTGAAAATCTCATAAAACACTTCATAGTGACATCATAGACATAGAAACGTTGTGTTAAAACTTTTAGCACAAAGTATTGTTTTAAATTAAAATTAATAAAATGAAATCAATGAGGGCATCATGTGTGGCCATTGTGAATCAAATGATTGTCTCATACCCTAAAGTTTTACGCATATAAAAAAGATCACATCCAGACATATACTGTAAGAGCAGTGATGAGATTAATTAACATGAACTCTCAGTCCCTCAGCTCACCAGAACTCTCCAACCAGACTTAATTTGGGTTGAAGATGATTAATAATTTGATCATATTCTCAGGTCGACCAGCAGTAATTTTCTATCAAAACTTAAATGTCAGACGGAAGCCCGGGTCAAAAGCGCTGCCATATGTTTCTAGACAGAGGTATGAGCCTGTGCATAAATGAGAAGAATTTAAATGACAAGTTATGAAATCCAATTCCCTATGACACAAAACTAGGTAGAAAAAACTTTAAAACAATCCAGCATCCAAATTTTAAACAAACCGAGACATAAATAGCAAATTCTCTCCACTACAATCTGCATAGCTCAGATTGTTTTGAACAAGCACATAAATTCGCTTATAAACAGTCCATGTGTGGAGTTTTGCAGGTGCAGTAACCTTGAGAAGAGACTGCCAATGGACCATCCAGCATCATTAGTTCTAGGTGTTAAGCAGATCTTTTTTCAAGATTGTGAAAATGTCCTTGGATCTATGTGCATCCATGGCAGCAAAGTTCCTAGAAATATCCTTTTTCCGCCAGTGAACTCCCACAAAGGCACTTTATGAATTATAACTGATTTCTGAAATTATGTCCCAGTGTGTTTAACACATATGGAACATTTCATATATAAATTAAAAACTTTCAACGATGATCAAAATTTTATTTTAGATTAACAAGTACTATTATCATTTTTTAAAAATATTTTAACAGGTGTGATATGTTTGTAGGAATAATCCAGTTAGCCTCGCTCACAGAATGAAAAATAATAAGATGAATAAATAATGCTTTAATTCATGAAGGTTCCGAGCGCTTCCGCAGTCACTATGCATCATAAAGGAGGATGCGTAAAAACGCACGGCTCCGCGCTTAAGCTGTTACGCCGTTTTTCGGTTGGCTGCCACCATCGTGTGGAGAGGGCGAGACACGACTTACACTTCAAACAACAAGTCAGTCAAAAACAAACGAGAAAAGACTTTAATGTCTGCGTAATATGTATTGTAGATATTGGCGTGCGTAAATGCGCAATGCTGTTGCAAACACTTCTCGTGGTTATCCAATGTTAATCTTGCTTGATACACACGTTATGACAATGACAGCTGTAGACGAATAAGGATCCATAGTCATGCATCATAAAAATACATAACGCCACAAATAGCGCATGTAGCTGGAGGAAAGAATTGACGCCATTTGGACACTAGAGTTTGTCATAGTAGAACTTGCTTTACCTGCAGGTGTGACCTGACGTTCCCTGTGACTTTACAGGCTGGGTAATGTTGAACGCACTGAGACACATGCATTTATTCAATTACAAGCATTGCCAGAAACCCTATTGATCCAGTAAATGCGATATAGAGGATGGATAAGCACTTTTACGCACGGGAGTTTCACGCACCTGACTGCGAAGCGCACTGGGGAATAAGGACAGCGGTGAGGATAAGGAAGATGAGTACGAGAGACCGCATCTTGTTCAGAAGAAGAGGCTGAATATCCATTTCTTCACATGTCCAAGCGATTGTCCCCTTGGCGAGCTGTCAAACGTCCGCTTTGCGCAACTGTTCACGTTGGGCGCATGGTCTGAAGTTGAACCTTTTATTTCTAAAGCAAAATTGGTTGTGTTGATAAAATGACAAAGGTGAAGAAGAGTTATTCCTGGTCTAAATGTGACTGCGTTGGGACTGTCATTTCTCTACGCTGAATTCCAGACCGAGTTACGGTCTCCGTGCCCGGGCACGCGCCTTGATCGGTTGAACACCTCCCACTTTAGTGGTGATTGGGTAGAAAAGTGAATTAATTAAGGGAAACCGCGCCCCAAAACACAGATAGGTTTTTTATTTATTCTTTTGAGGAATTTTGTGCGTCTGTTTCTCTAATATACTTTTGGGAGTAAATTTAATTACACAGTTACAAATATATCGTGTTTTAAAAAAATGGTACCTACACAACGCCTTTTGGACATTGCAGCATGGTTAACATTATTTTGTTGGTCATACAAAAAACACACACACACATATACATATATATATATCATGATATTTTCAAGATACTTATTTGTGAGGCTTAGATCGTGTGCTGTAATCCCCTAAACTCCATCTTTGGTAGCGTCCTTTCCTTTGTTGTAACGCATAACTCCTGATAAAACTTCTTTGGAGCAATATGTATTGTGACAATCCAAACATTTCCATTTGATGTCATGTAATCTATAATATGTCAAATCTATACAATAAAGTGAACTATAAACATGTGAGACTCAAATGTAGAACCATTTCTTAAACAATAGCACCACCTAGTGTTAAGATGAAGGCAAGTCTTCCGACTTGGCAAAAATGCTGTCCGAGTAGGCAACTTGCCATGACAGTGGCACTGTTGGGAAGCCCTTTGTCCAATCAAATTAGTGGAACGAAACTACAGCAGAACAAAACCAAACATCAAAGCAGGAGTCATCTGAAAAAAACACTTTTCTTAGCCATCTTTGTATTTACTATCAACAAACTAGTGCCTACGCTTGAATGAATTTGATAGAAATGTCAACGCTTAGCATATTTTATGTAATATGCATCCTAAGGTACATTTTTCAGCACTGTCCGACTATAAAGAACGTTGTCTATATATAGTAAACTCACTAGGTTTTAAGACAGCCAAGGCTTCCAGTTGATCACAAATATAATTAGTCCAAAATATTGGTAGAATTTGTCTTTAATATACTTTACAAATGGATATACAGCTCTAAAGAGAAAAAATTAAATAAAGTAAATCCTGCTTATGGCTGAGCGGTTGAGTGGCCCAGTGCATGCTACCAAATCAGACACATATTCATACCACACACACTCGCGCTCTCACACAAACACAATACAAACACACGGCGTCGTGTATACATGCACACATGGATAAAGCTAAATGTTTATACACCGATGAGACTGCATACAAGAGCAAAGGTGAATCTCACGAAAATTTGATTTTGCACAAAGAATGTATTTTGCATTATGGTGCTATTTCCACAACAATTAAGCCACATTACACCATCTGTTACCATGATGGAGAAAATGTTTTATATCACTGTGACATAAGGGAAAAGTTCTGCTATTAAAAGTATAAAGATGGTAAAAAATTAAACGTATAGCATTTTTTACTCTAATAAAGCAACGGTAGAGACCATCCGAGTCGCCAAAGGGTGCTTAACTGTCATTAAAATACCACCAATTTTATACAAAATTATAATTTTTCGATTCAAGTTAAAACAAATGCCCTGAACACATTTTCATGCGATTCACCCACAAACGGCTCCCAGACCCGAACTTAAACAGATGCATTAGTCATTCACAGGCACCCACAGATAATCAGATTTTTCTTCGTGCGTACGTGTGATACAGAGTAGTCTGCTGTGATTTTACACGAAGGGCAGGTGCCGAGATACAAGAAATGGTTTTACAGGAAATCCTCCGCCGAGGAGCGGATTCTGCGGGACATCAGTGCTATGAGCTGCTCCCCCGGCGTGAATGAGCCAATGAACTTTGGGATCTCTATGACATCACTTGCGAACGACTACATTTCAGTGTTTGTCAAGTTGAACGAAGCAGACGGCAGAAATTGGCTTAAATCAAACGTCCAGTTACATGTGGCAAGAACACAAGAGGCACTAGCATCGGAGGCGACATCAGAGAGGTTCAACTTCCTCATTTTCATCATCACTTTCTTCTTGTTTGGGGGGGGGGTGTAAAAGCAACCTTGATTGAAAAGATCCTGCACGAGTATCCCACAACCTCCCTCCCCTCAAAGCCTGATCTGTCATTCCGTACACGTAATAGTTTTCTTCTTTCCCCAAGTTACATTAAAAGTTTGAGATTTAGTCTCTTCTGCAGTTATGATGCACGGCGTCTGTACGCATCTGCAGAGTCGCATGCACATGAGAGAGGTCTGCATGGCAAACAGAGACATCATCTTGCATAGTTTTTGATGAAGTCTTGAACTTTGTTCCTGAAATCCTCCTAAAAAGTCAAAGAACAGCCCATTTGGTTTGGACAAACAATTTATCTACAAATGAAAGTGAAACAGAGAGAGAAATGTGCTCTTAATATATACCTTATCCCGCAGATGATGCTCTGCTGCATCTATATTCAGTGGATCATCGAAGTTAAGAAGATCCTGTGAAGAAACAACTGATGTCTCACAGCATTCAAAGATAAAAATCCTATATAAAATCCATCATCTAAGATCTTTCCAGCATGTACTTACAGTGAAGAGTGAATTCAATCCCCATACAACATCCTAATGCATGAAGAGCAAAATACAAATTTATCGATTTATACACAACAAACTAAATGATACTACTATATTACATGGAATACTGGATTTGTGATTGAAAATAAGATTTTCCATTAATTCTTTGCAATACATAATCAACCCAGAGATATTCATTTCCTCATATTCTTGGGCACTTTTGACAACCATCGATCAATGGTGGCCAAGACCTGTTTGGTTACTGACATTTTCCAAATATCTTTCTCTCTCAAGAACAGAACAAAGAAATGTATACAGATTCGGAACAACTCGAGGATGAGTAAATTTTCATTGTTGGGTGACCGGTCCCTTTAAAAAAATATTAAAAGTGCACAGCATACCTAGTGGACAAAAATGATAATGTCTTTGTAATACATTGTTGTGATGCATCAAAAACAATTCAATGTAATAACATTTCACATTTTCTGTTTCTCGTATCCTTCTACACATCTGATTCAAGGTGAACTGACACTGTCGGATTACAGGAAACGGTCAATATACATCATTCTATCACAACACTTAAGGCTGAAATTCTCAGCAGAACATTTTGAACCTAAGCACAGTGCAGAGAAAAACAAAAGAGCAATCATTTCAATAGAATCCTCGCCCTGCTAGCACTGGTATTATTTTTCGACAAAGTGCTGCAACAAAAGGAATTACCTTTAATGTACGCGTCGGCGCCCATCCAGTGCCATCAATTGAATGTTCTCGCAATAAACTGCAGAGAGAAATGTGTGCGATTTCTGCTTATTTATTTTGCAGCCAAGCGATACACCTGCCTAAATCTAGCTATTTATGACTAAATGTAATCTATTTTGTACGACTGTACAATTCTGCTCATAGGCATAAAAAAAAGCATTAATACGCAGCACGTACCTCAGACAGATCTCGCCGGTTTCTGCGATGTTTGGGTGCCATATTCTGGTCAAGCACTTGACTTTGGGGGGCTGTGAAAAACAGAAAATGGCATGTCTGTATCATGTCTCAGCTCTAGTCTACTAGAAAAGTCTTTAGAATCTACAATGAGGAATTGCATACGTTTGTATATCATCACTGTGGATTACAGCAATGCCCTCTGTGTTTGTAATACGTGTTCATTATTCTCTAAACGTGAATGCTGGGGTCGAGGTCGAGGTCCATGTCTGAATTTCTGCACAGCCGCAGGGTCCTCGTGGGGCTTCTCAGGTCACGCTCGGCCCGATCACGTGTGTGTGCGTGCATTTAAATAAATTCAGACGCGGCAAAGAGCGAGTAATGCCGTAAACATCCATTTAACGGCCTCACTTGCAAATGGACTACTAAAATCAACGTTGCACTGCGAGTGAGTTAGTGTGGCATTTCCTCATTACTTCACGATGTGTCACGGGCCCTTACCACCATATTATAAGCTTCAGGGACTTTGATCTCGAACTGGAACTTTCCGCCAAGGTAATAGCCTTCATCTGTTGAGAGGTTTTAAAGAAATAAAAGGTTACCTTTTGCATCTCATGGTAAAAAAAGTGTGCTATTACAATTCTGGCCAACACCAATTATTATTTTCATGTTAGGTCCAAAAAAAAGTGCATTTTAGGAAATTGTGCATGTAATGGCCTGTTCACATCTTGAATAACTATAAACATGCCATGTTTATTCTGGGTTTGTGGGCTGCATTTTTCACATTTCGATTTCATGTGAATTTGAATGAATTTTGATTGGTTGTCAATGTTTTATCGTTCATCAGCTGCACAAAAAACAACTTTGCAAATGATAACAATGATTTTATTCCTCTGTTTCGTTATTATTACTGTAGAGTTGTGAACTGTTCTTGTCTTCAATTTAGTGAACAGGACATAAAGGTTGAAGTAAATTCTAACATTTTTTAAATTACAGCGTAGATCACTGTATACATTAGACATTGAATCTTCAGCTGAAATATCCTCATCGCTGCACCATTGTACAGCCCATCCAGGTCACGTGCGTTTGCACAATATTACAATATCACTGAATCTTTTTAACAGAGGATAGAATCATCACCTGGGGATATGGCCAAGTGGAAGTGATGGAGCTTATTCTCATCTGGAAAAATCACTTTACAGGTGTCTGCGAAAGGATAAGAATGGATTAATTAACTGGTATTCACAAAAGTACAGCTTTGTCTATCATTTTACGTACGATGAAAAAAAGAAACTTTATCTTTATTAACATTAACCTGGGTCTACTTACTTGGAAGGTGGGACTCCAGTTCAGCGACCTCTGCAAACACAAATCAAGTTGTGAGAGATGAGATCAGGTAAAACCAACAAACCAGTACATGAACAGTTCTTTGCCCTCCATTAGTACGTATAAGACACATGCATACTTTTTTCTGATGTACTTATTTGTTACGGGAATACGCACTTGGAATGTGCTGCCAACGTAATCTTGATATGAGTGACAGCGATATGCAGCTATATATGGCCACCTGCATTCCTACAATACCACCTGTAAATGTTCAGCTTGGCTGGATCCAATAACCTCACTGATACAGGAACCAGCCTGAGTTTTTGACTGTGGTTGGGAACTGCTGGTAATGGCACACAGGCTCCTCATCTCACTCGGTTATAAATAGAGCTCTCCAGATCTGGCCTGCACCACATGCCTACACCAGCATTACTGGCACAACAACAGCCTGCGGAGCTCAGTCGCCATACACACAGCTCTACTCTCATCGGGATTCACACCCATCCAGGGCCACTTAATAGACTGCAAAACCCCACGTTATTTTAGTAATCTACATTTACATTTAGCCACTTGGCAGGCACTTTTATCCAAAGCAATTTAAAGCGTTCTCAAGGTATACGTTTTGTCAGTGCAAACGCATACATTTTGCGCTGCTAATGCAACCGAGCAACAATAACAGGAACATTAAAGGAGTTTTCTTCATTGGTTTTGTACCTTTGATAAGCAGTCTGTCCCTGATTGACACTCTGTGAGAGGCATCATTGGATCCTGCAGGGGTCCGGCCGGCACTCACCCCCTCCTCCCTCTTCAGCTTACTGGCTAACGTCAGCATACCAACATACACACTGACACACGAACACACACACACACACACCCCTGTGAGAAAACACAACGACGTTAGACATAGTGTGGTAAATAAAACAACTCGCACTTATTATGCAATCCAAGTAACCAGATTATAAGCGCAAAGGTAAAAAACAATAAATGTTTCAGAATCTTTTATGGGTATTATTATTTCTTCTGGTTTGTGCATTTGAATCAGAAATTCAACAAAGGACAAAGGACCATCTTTATTTTCCTTTTTCAAATAGAAACCTTGGGTGTAGGACTGATATTTTTCTGGATTTATCAACAGGGGTTTAGGAAAATATGGACAGATGCTTCAATAACTTACAAATACATTTACTACAAACATGTTCTGTGCATTTTTAGTTTTAAATGAAAATGTCACATCCATAATGCCGCTATTGCCGAAGACTGAAAATAATTAAATATATATCAAGAAAACAATCCAAGGATAAAAACCTTTTGTTTTTGTTTTACTTTTAATAGCAAGACAGTTTAAAGGTAATGTCACATTTATTATATTTGAAGTTACCAAATTATGTTTACATTACAATTTATTCAACCAGATGAAATGACTTTTCTTTTAGTTTTTATGCAACAGGTTCTTGTAAAAAGTTGTTTTATAATGTATGAAAATACCATTGTGTTTGACACCAAATAGAACCTAAGCATAATTATGGACCTCACAATACTCTTATTTTGAAAAACTGCACCAATTAATAAATAAAATGTGTTATTTAGGGATTCAAATACAGTCATGATAGACTACATTAACAGTAATCTGTTCAACCTTAAGGACTAACTACTTTACATAGTGTCACTGTATATTTTAAGACTTTAACTATGACTGTTTTTACAATGATAATACCATGTTTCAGGACTTCATGAAAAACATCATGTCATGCTTACCAAAGAAATATTGTTGAAAGAAGCTTGAAGTTTCATTCGCATATTTGTTACCATCACATTACCATGGTATAGTTAGAATTACTGTAAGAGTTTATTGAGATGACATCAAAGCCCACGTAACATTAAGAAAAAAACTATCCCAACTTTAATCATTTTGAGTGACCGGTTTGATTCGAGCTGCTATCGTGCTAACATGAATTTTAGCATCTTTATGTTGACTCAGAATAAACTGCGCTTTATTTATGACGAGATTCGTATGGATATCTTATTATTATTGAAATACAGAAGTTGCGCTATCGTTACTTCGTAATTAAACTCTAAATATGTCAAAAACAAGTCGACCGGGGTCGATACAGCACTTACCTGCCGCTGTCAGAGTAAATAAACCGCCCAGCTCACATGATAGTCGGTTCCTCACACAATGAATTTCACACCTTTCCCCACAAACAACGTCTTTAATAATAAAGTTTAATGTTGTAAACAGAAATACAAACGAGTGGATGCTGCGCAGATTACTTTGCGGTGACTTTAATAATTTCCGCAACTGAAGCGATTCACAAACCGGAAGTAGTGTCGTTCATCCGATCATCGTCCCGATCGGAATCAAGTATCGCCGTAAAAGGTTCCGCTCGACATGCACTCGTGTACAACACCTATAAGGAGAATTTGTGACTTTTATATTCGAAAATGTGATTTTTGTGCATGTCGAATTATTTTAAGGAAGCTTTAAACACATAAAATAAATAAAGTTTAGATTTTGATGTAGGTTTTAATAATATCAATATATTCAAAACTGCCGGTTTTGTTTGTGTCGTTGTGCTACAGTGACATTGCGTAGGTTTAAAATAACATTTTCACTATTTTACATTTATGCATTTGGTAAACACTTTTATCAAAAGCGACTAACTGGGCATTCAAATGAGATTATCTGAACATGGTGACTTATTTTATGTGGTTATGTGTCTTAACACATACAGTATAATACAAATATTTACAGTCAGTGATATACGGTATATGTGACTAAATCAGCATTCAAGCTTACAAAACACATTACTCTGCTGTTTTGTACATTATTTAGTTAAAACTGTAAATAAAAACAAGACTTGACATTTATCGAAAAGTGTATTTTCATTCTGCATTAAAGTCACATGCCAAACTCTTAACAAAGAAACATTTTCAAAACGTCCAAGGCAAGAGAGTTTTCAGCTGAAATGAAATTCTAGGATGTCTCTGGTTTAGAGGCTAATAAATAGAAGTATTTCACCACAACCGTCACTTCTGTGTCAGTGGACGGAGCCCCCATTTCTTCCAACAATCTAAATAAAAACAAAACATATGCTGGTTTGGTTGTAGCTGTTTGAGTTGCACAATATACTTTATCGTAAACAATTGAATTATTATCAGATTTAAAAGAACAATTCAATTAGAAGAATAACGTGTATAGAAAAACAGTGCTGATTGACAAACTGCATTTTAGGATACAGTATTCATCACATAATATAATGTTTAAATGTTTAAAGACTAGCCTTTCTGTTATGTTCTTAGACAGAGTCTTGGCTTCAGGATCCTTCTCCAGAAAACCTTGATAGGTCGAGAACGATTCAACCAAACCAATGAACCTGGACAGTGGCATAAGTTGTCGACTCCTATGACATTCATGCCTGTTAAAAAATCAAATAGTCATTAAAAATCTAATATATTTCATTATTCCTTGAGTTTCCATAAAAATGCATTTTATAGGCGCCATCCATTTAACAAGACACCGTCTATGACACACCGACGTGATGAGAAAATACTAACCCTTGCTAAGGCTCGGTGTAATAAAATGCAAACTTACCACTCTTTATCACTGTATGAAACAGAGTCATAAATATTCTTGTAGACTTGCAAAGAACTGGATCCAATGTAAGCTTTCCGATAAGGGTGCACGGCTGCGTAAAACTGAATTATAAACAACAGTTTACAAACGAACTGAAATAACCTTGACATTTTTCAGATTAGATTAGGGTGTTTTAACCTCTTGACAGATTTCATTCAGTTTAGGGGTTTTGTCGCCATATTCCAGCTCAAAATCCATAGTGTAGCTAAGCAGAGCTAGACAGCCCCCCGGCCTCAAAATTCTGTCTGCTTTTCTGAGAAAACGTGGATGGTCAAACCAGTGAGCGGCTGAAAAAGATGTAACCAAGTCGGCTGATTCATCCTCAAAGGGAAGATCCTCTGCAAGACTCTCTCTAATGGAAAAGCAGAAGTGTAAAAACAGATTTACACTTTTCCTTTAAATCAAGACAGTTTTGAATGATGTCACACATGCCAATGTATCGTTTATGTTTGAGTAAAGTAAATATAATTGGATGAGTAATGAGTTTTATACCTGTAACACACATTTGGAGCATGTTCTTCACCATCAGCTATCTCAAGTTGAGCTCGACTGATATCTATCCCGACCACTGTGAGAAAATAAGGTGCCAACAGCTCCGTACCCTGTCCAGATCCACATCCCACGTCCACGGCTAGATCCAGATGATCATGGATCTGTTTACAACAAGAAATGCAGGTTGTTTGCGTCAGACGTCTACATATGTTATGAAATCACATGGTAAGCAGATGTTGAAAAAATGTAGATAGGTGACATATCCTGCTTTTGACAGACTCTTTAATCAAAAGAAACTCCGGGTGTTTTCATGGGATTCAAAAACGTGAACTTTGCACCAAAGCGAACTACAGTAAGCAAAACATGGGATAATTTAATACAGTGTGTACGTTTCACAGTGAATGAAAACTGGTATAGCATAATGTCAAAAGCGTTTTAGTTAAATTGTTTACAGTCAAAACATAAACCCAGAAAAACTTTGAAACGCAAGCAATGTGCAAAATCTGTGTAGCAATAAGACTTGTTTACTTGTCAACAAGTACAGGGACATGGACCAACAGTTTTTATTCCAGTAAATCCAGCTAAGCGCAACGCATTTCGGGTCTTTGGCGCGCGCAAGTTCGTTATTTTAAATGTAGAAACGCGGCAGGCGCGCGCAAATACTGAGCGATGGCGCGCACGCTTTTCAAATCTCGTCGTCGGCGCAGATCGAGACGGAAATATTTTAACTTTTCTGAGTCCCGCGAAATGCGAATCACCACTAACACTATTTTCAATCATTTAACACTAGCAAATTAACAACACATCTTCTTTCTTTTCAGTCCGCGTTTACATAGAACGCCCAGTCATTCTGACCGAACCCTTTCCAAACACTTATACAAAAAACACAGAATATCCTCTTATACTCTTTTTCGCAGGAAGTTCAACACTTCATCCACGAGCTCCTGAGGAGGAGATACCCGGTAGCAATGGTAGGATTTAGCATGTTGTTTCTCTTCAAAATGCCTCTGTGCCATTTTCCTCTTGAAGGGTCAAACCTTACACAGGAACCTGTCAGCAGTTTGCCCATAAAGTTATATAATAATACATCCGTATGACGTTTCCTTTGAACTTCCAGGATTGCTTGTTTGCTTTTAGGTCAATAGCTTCCTGACAAATCCATTTCGCAACACTTGTAGAAGTAGGCCTACTTCCCGTTTTAGTTTTGTATTTCACATGAATAATTATGTCTTGTGTTGTTTAGCATTTTGATTCAAATATGAATGTTCAGTTGGTTGTATTTTGCCCAAAACTTGTGTAGTGTAAAAAACTGAAACGGGAGGTTTGCGAAATGGTCTATAAAGCAATCTTAGCAATGCCCTAGCAACCATCCGGAAAACCGTAGCAACCACACAACGCCTTTAAATAAAATGTTTTGTCAGATTTCAAAAGCATAATCTTTAAACTTCAACTTCCCCCTAAAATATCAACATGTGTTTTATATTTTATAACTAATTTAAATACCAATTAAATCCCAAATTTAAATACAGAATCCTGATGTAGACACCATATGTCATAAAAGGTATTAAACCGCTATAGACAGAAGTTGCTGACAACTTGCCCCACATAGATTGACAACACGCTGTGGGGTATTTCTGCGGTATTATGGTTTATAATGGTCTCTTTGTAGTCAAGCCCTCAAGTTGTGTGTCTGACAAACATTACCTGGCATACAAATTGTGAATTTTATGCATCTCCTGCATTAAGATGCTTGACCGGAATAGTGAACGGCAGGTGGCGCTATTAGACCAGCACAACTGCTGGCAGTAGCGTAATTGTGCCATTTTCGTCTCGATGTTGTGTCTCGCGCATGTTCACATAAGAATAATATCACAATAAGTATTTTATAATAAATTGTTACTTGTGAAACCTAAACGCCAAGTGGGAGACGTGCAACCTTGAAGACGTTAAACTCTTTGGATTGAGTTTAATTTATTTTACATTCTTTAATTATCACAACAAAACTTGTTTTATATCTATTTTCAAATGTATTTATTATAATTGATACATAAAACCTCAACCTCTATTGTTATTATTGTCTTTTGACATAAAACCTTCATTTAAAGACAGACTGCCATCATATCTGTCACAAACAATCTGTTCAAGGCAACAATGGTTGGACTAGATTAAATTCCATGCGTGCTTATTGGCTGAATACCATTATCAGCCCCTCCCATTTACTCAGATGTCTCCGATGACTTGTGTTTGGCTGTCAAATCATCGGTACTCTTGACGTGACAGCTGCTCGGCCGTCAATAAGTCAAGAAGCTGGTCGTCGGGCAGCCAATTCCCCGAGCCACACGGGTTTAAGGGTTTTAATTATTCATCGGTCACACTTCTGGTCCGTACACAAATCAATCAAGCCGGCATGTGTTTAGATGGGTTTGTAGGTGTCAGAGCAGATGCACAGGACCTGTGTACCTCAGCACTGCGTGGACCTGCAGATAAAATCAATCATCGCTTATCACATCGCTCTTTGCATCCAATGCTGCATCTGACAGAAAAAGACAAAGTATGGAATCAGAAAAAGTGAAGAGGGGCTGCTACACACCTCGGCGCTGTTGGGGACCCGGGGCCTTTTCAAACTGTTGCATGGCCATGTTGATCTGAATGAGAAATCCACCAGTAAGCAGACAGTTTATTCTAATCCGTGCATTATTGCTTCATGTACGAATGCATCGTACGTTTTTTCCAGCAGAACACAAAAGAAGATATTTCGAAGAATGTTGGTCACCAAACAAAGCACTACACACCCATTGACTTTCAATGTATGAACACAAAACCACCAAGACTTTTCTCCAAATATCTTCTTTTGTGTTCCGCACAAGAAAGAGTCACATACATGTTGTTATTGGTTAAGTAAAACCAAAGATTGAATAAATTTGATCAACTTAAAAGGAGTTATTTGCTATTTGTTTAACTAGTTTGATTGTTTTATTTATAATATTCGGACCTGATGCATTTCTATCTTTCTCATGTTTTTTCTCAAGTATGAGAGCACATATCATTCATTACATATATATGCTCGTCATCATATGGACGTTGATGAAATCAAAAACACACACGCACAGGTTTACTTATCTTTCAAATGAGGACACTCCATACATTTCTATTGTTTTTAAACACAGCTATAAACACTTTAACCTGACCTTAACCCACAGTCTAACTGCATTCTTACCAATTAAAAAAGCTTAATTTACTATACTGTACTTTAATGTATTTTTACAAATGAGGACGTTCCCAATGAGAGGTTTTGCTCAGATTCACATGCACACACACACATATCTCAATACTTCAAACAATAATAAATATACTGGTTATTTTCAGCCGAGAAAACTGATCCTGACATCACAAGACAATACTTCACTTACAATGACATAAAACTAGCAAATGGCAAACAAAGCAAACCCATGTTAATTATTTATGCCCCGGTGCAATGATGGGAAGAAAATGCAAGGAACTGTCACAAAACCTTTTACCTTTATTTGTAGAATAATTTATTTTTTTATAAATTAAAACCTACTTGATTGCTTGAACTTAAAAAAGTAAGTATATCACCCAACAAAATATACATAAATATGCAATCATTTATTTGGAAACTCCAGAATTATAAATTAATAAATCAATATGAATAAATCAATAATTTATACCTAGAAAACTCTTGGTTATTTTTAAAGATTTGTTTTCTTTATATGTTTTTGATATTACCATCAACACTAATGATGTCCCGACATTCCCATGGTTGCTGCAACAGGTACACTAATATCTAAACATGCAAAAATGAAGGAGAACTTAATCTCAAGCTTTCTTGAACCTAAGCACAAATAAGACGAGACATTAATGAAAACAGTCTCATCTAATTGTACCGTAAAACATGCAAATAATTGGTGCGAATGAGATGCTAACATTGCTTATATTCATAATGGCATCCGTCCACGGCACCCACGAGGGATATAAATGAGCGCGAAGAATTCTGTGTTTGTTGGGCGTTTTAACTTTGAGCCAACCCGCCATAATTACGGCTGCTAGATTATTAAACAAATTACTCATCATCTCTTTAAATGCAATTCATTAAAGCGAAATGCTATTAAGGCCGGTTCGGGTTCAAGTATAAATCCTGAATCAGCCATTTGCAGGTAAATGAGGATAACGATTAAAGTGCGCTTGTGGTTGCTTTGATTAATGTGGCTTTGTCAATGCTTGTCTCCCCGCTGTCATCCCAACCATTATAGTCTGATTTAAACCATGCTGCAAATTCCTACCGATTCTCATTTACCGTCACCTTAAAGCGTGCCTGACCGACCCCTAAATCTGACCTTGTTAGTACGGCTGACTCTAGAGACGCACGTGCGTGTGTCTTTGGGAGAAGAAAATAGTATGCCGTAACATTTAAGCCCTCTTTTAATTACCGCCCAACATCCCATAATGACAATGAGATGAGATGCTGAGGCATTAGATCAATGTCATTTAGGGACGGGAGAACGAGATATCTGCATCATTCCTGGATTGAGAAGCCTGGTGTTTATTCAATCATATTGAGATGTTGATCGACAAAATCAGAATAAATTCTGGACACTTTGAAACTGATGGGCACTACAGTGACCTTATGATGAAAATATATGCAAAGCTGGTTATACTATAGATGCTTATTGACATGAGTTGCGCATTATTAAGAATTTGATATAAAATTTAGAAGATTTGTTGGAGTTCTCAGTTATGTCAGATGTTTCTCCTAAAGATGGAGCAATAGACACAAATTGGACGTTTGTTCAAACTCGGGAAGAGTAAGAAGGTGTCAAATTAATGTAGGATTGAAGTAAATAATCTGATGAGAAATGTTTGAGTTCATATTGAGATCTTCAATAAAATTGACTTTCGATTGCAGACTTGACAACTATGAGCTCAGTGTGTGAAGTTTTGAGATCTCTTCTGAAAATCTTATGGAGATATTTGTGAGATTTCTGGCTCTTTTACTCAGAAGAAACATCTGAGATGTAGGAGATATAAGCAGAAGTTTCCATTTGCTATCCATTTATGCTCATTGATGAAATATTGCACTGTAAAAACAATCTGAAAAAACTCCCCTGAAATTTTCCGTCAACTGGAGCGACAGCAATATACTGTAAAATAATGTTTTTTTTCTGTTAAGTTAGAGGATAAAATGATATATATTACATTATTTTCCTTGTTTGTATTGTAAATTTGCAGTCTTTTTCTGTAATTATAATTTTTTATCGTATTCTTCAAAAATAGACGCAGAAATAAACTGTAAAATAACATTTTCCCCAGTTAAATAATAAACAAATTTCTTGTATATTTGTGGACTTTTTCTGTTATTTTACATTACGTGAAAAATCTGTAAAGAATCCCAAAATGTATGTGCATGGAAAGAGACAAGGTTGCATCAAAATTATTGACAACATGCCTCTCATATTTCCGAACTGAAATTCAATAAATTCCTCTTTCTCGCCAAAAAATCTAATTCACTGGAATTGATCAATTTAAAACATTTAGTTCAAACCTGAATTTAACATCAACTGGAAGAAATAATGCCAAAATCATTAGTATCCCAAAACATGTACCAGCTACACTTTGAAACATTTTCAATCCTTTAGACAGAATTATTTACAAGTATTATATCATAAAAAGTAGTTTTCTTTCACTAATGTTGATCTATTCAGTTCCTTGCGTCTAATCCCTAAGAGGCAGCCTTGTGTGAAATAAGATGAATTGATTTTGCATTGATTCGCACTCATTCTTTTCAGTTCATTCTGCGTGTGTGGAGGGGGCGGATCTTTGCCTTCAGCAGAAGCAGGTGCCTAATAAATCAGGCCTAATGTATAATGCATTCACAGCCAGTGATGGTAAGGAGGTTAAACATATATTTTTCAAAAGCACTGACCTGCGCCTGTGCTCCTTTGTCATTACTGTCTTATGGAAAACTTTGATCACGGCTGTTGTTGTTCTGCCAAGGTAAAAATCAAATGGATTGGTTGAACAGGAGAAAAATTTTGTGTTTTACAATTGAGCAAAATTTCTATCCCGAATCCGCATTACTTGATATTAATCCCATTTTTCTGACTGGTGATTTTTCACAGTACCTTTTTTTACCTTACCGTACGTACTTATTAATGGGACAGTTTGCCCAAAAATTCTGTTATGAATTACTTACTACCCTCAATGAACCTTACTACCCTGAATAAATGTATTTGTTTGGTTGAACACAAAGAAAGATATTCGGAAGAATGTTAGCAACGGAGACTTCTGTGGCACCAAATAATGATTGTATATTTTTTTAAGAAGGGCACCTTTGAAAACCATTTTAATGCTGGTAGATGGTGCCCCAAAAATCTCAGTTGCTATTCTTCCAAATATCTTTCTTTGTGTTGAAGCAAATCCCATAGCACACAATAAGAACATTTTTAATATCTTTGATTTGATGTTTCTTAAAATGCGTCTATCTTTTAAAACTCAATCCTAATTCCATCCGTCACTCCTAGTCGCATTGATTTTTACCCTTGACATCCTTTAAGGACACTGTACCATGTAAATGGACATTGATTATCTTTTGCTATATTGTGTCAATCCCATTGACGTACACGTTAAAGTCTCTGGTGATCATCAATATTTTATGCCCATTGACCCAGGGAGAAATTTGATTGCTATATAGCACTTTTCTAGCTTAGTTTCGTCAAAGTATCAACATTGTCTCAGGTGTGTCTCTTACTCTTCGGGGGCAAATAAAAATAAAAGACAAATTAGACAATCGATAACACAGTAAGTATTGCAAGATCATTCGATTGTGGAAGAAATGTATGAGACGTTTTCATATTTATATGTTATATACACACTATATTTGTATATTGAACTCCAAACATGGATTTTTTTACTCATTGTTGGGTAAAATATGGACATTTTCAGAGGTTGGTTTGACATTAAGAACATCTCATCCTATTTTTTGTATACTTATAAGTCACACTGGGACAAAAGCATCTTCCAAATGCCTAAATGAGATATTACAACCTTTTGATCACAGACTTCAGCAATTATCTTTTAAATTGTAAGAGATCTTTTCTGAAGATATAGAGAATCCTGAAAATCTGATAACATGAGACAAACAAAAGCGAAGTCTCCATTTGCGACCCATTTCATCTCATTCTAGTTTAGGAGAACCAATTGAGATCTCTTTTGCATTCTTCTCTCCTACAGGCGTTGTCTTCCTCTGTCTTCTCCAGCTCTTTGACACACATGGCTGATCCCTGAGATTAAGCTTTCTTTAGTTGAATCTCCACTGGCCGCTTTTGGATCAGATCTGGAGTGACTGTGGATCTGAGAGCAGATCTTGCAGTATGATCTTGTTAAGGGGTTTAACATTTGCAGCCTGGTCCTGGATCAGCAGTGATGGAACACGGGGAGCGCAGATAGCTGATGGCAGACAGCTGGAATGCCATTAGTTGTGACCCTACTGCTGGCAGCTCATCAAACCAGCCACCGGAGCACCGGAGTGGAGGGGTTGCCATGACGACCAGTCCTCCGTTACATAACCTGCGAGTGGAGGAAAATGGATGCCCGGAAAGAATCAAGGTTTCGGGCTTATGGTGTGCTTAGAGTTTGCCTCGGGGTGTTATTGCTGTGCGGTGAAAGGTAAGATGGCTGCGGCTATGTAGAAAAGAGGCTGGAGTGGACTGTGTGAAAGTTATTGTGTGCATGAAAGGATGTACACAGTAGAAGTCAAAAGTACTGCTATTTGGTGGACACTCGCACTCATAAAACTTATAGAAAAAGATAAACTAAACACACGTCTAATTTAAGTTCAATAGTACGGTTTTAAATTTGAAAAAAAATTATAATAAAAGAAAACAGTGTTGTGAATTTGCATGGTGACCCCCCCCCCCTATGTTTTGCACCTTGGCAAAAGCATTCTGTTCAAGCAACTGTTGCCTAGACATCTGCTTACGAACTTTATTTGCATTAGAAACACAAAAGCTTTCAAAAGAAACTGTGACAGTTGCACACTCGTCGATTATAAAGCCCTGCCTGCTCAGCATTTGTTGCGATCCAGTCTAGACTCACTCAACACGCGTTCCTCCACTGCTTTCATCGTCCATTCTTCAGGAGTAAAAAGACGGGCCCCGTCGGCCGCCTTGCCTCCTCTTCCGCATTCTGACTGCGCTCCAGATTTCCGGGAGATTATTCAAGTCACACGCAACCTGTCCATTTCCAGGGCATCTGTCATGGAGTAAGATGCGGCCATGGTCATCAAAAGATTGATGGGTGGTCCGGGACCTCAGGGGCCTGAATTAATTTTTAATGGCTGCCACATTGCATCCACCTCTTTTGCACACGCCCACCACCACCAAAAAACGATGGCTCAGCGCATTTTTTTGTGCGGAGAGGCCAAGGCACTGCAGGGGCTCGGCACATGTTGATGTGTGGGTGTTCGGTTATTTGTTAGGGCACATTTGGCTTTCACATTTGGTTTCGCTTTGTTTGAATTCGCACTGTTGTATAAGCTCAAATTCTAACAAGAGCAGTCGAAGATTTATTGTAGATTAATTAGGTTTGCTTTCGTTCAAAGAGAAGTATATGAAGATTTTTGACATAGTACCATAATTATACCACAGCAACCACTGACATCCAAAAGTAATTGAACACATTTTTACACTCTCTGATAAAGAATTTGGTGATGTTTGTTAAGGTTAGGGTCAAGCTTCATACTATTTCTTATTCTTATAAAGTTTTTAATTTGAACAAACGAGGGTTTGGGCCGACACTGTTTTGTACTTCAAGAATGAATGAAACCCCAAACTGGGCTGAGTGTTAAAAAAGTATATAATAAAATGTCTCTTTTCAATAAATCATTAAAGGGTGGTGCATGCTGAATTGAACCACTTACATAAGCACCTAGCTACTGCCCAGAACACTCTAGCAACCCCTCAAAAACCTACCGCCAATTATAAAACACCAGTTACTACCCAATGTTACACCAAAGTCTAACAATGCCTCTACAACCAATCATAACACCCTAGAAACTGAGTAGCAACCCCTGCCAATACCTTTAGAGCCACTCATAAAACCCTAGCAACCAACAAAAAAAAACATAACCCCCTGACAACCCCAACTATACCTGAAAACTACCTTTAGAAACCAACTAGCAACCACACAGAACCCCCATCATTCCACTAACAACGCTTTACCGACCACCCATAATCCATAGCAACCCCATCAATGTCTTTACAACCACCCATAAACTCTAGCAAGCTATTAGCAACTACACAGAAGCCTCTATCAACCATTACCAACGCCTTAACAACCACCCCTAAACCATAGTCACCAGCTCGCAACCGCAAAGAACCCCTTAGTAAGCCCTTAAAATGCCCTAACAGCCACCCATAACCTCTAGCAACCAGAAAGCATCCATCCCCCCCCCCCCCCCCCAGTAACCCCCTACAACAACCTTAGCAACCACCCAGGATAACCATCAAGTAACCTGGCAAGGCTCCATAGCAACTACCCAAAACAAATGAATGGATGAAAACCACTCAAGTAACCAATCATAACATATTAGCAAACCAAAAAGCCATGAGAACACCTTAGTAACAGACAAAGACTTCAGAATGTATAAAAAGCTACTTTGGAATTTACAATGGTAATATTTTCACCTTCAAATTCAGCCAAAGAGAAACATTTTCCATGAAATGACAGACATAAAACCCAGAGAATGAAAAATGAAATGACAGATAAGAAGAAATGGGCTACAGTTACGTGAAGTGAAATGAAGAGTACGGGCATATCTTCTCGTCCTGTGTGAAAGGAAGGGAACGGCAGAGCGAGACAGGGTGGCGAAATATTTGAAATTGGACGGAGAGGCTATTAAGAGTCTGCTGACAAGCTTCTTTTACGACGCCGCTATCAAACCATCTGCTATTTTCCACTCAATTAAACCATTATAGGACTTGAGATCAATTAATCTCGTCCAGTAATACCTTTATATCCTTGTTTGCTTTCTTATTGCCCAATATTTCTGTGCACTATGTCACAACAAGGCAAAAAAGTTAATGGTCTGTTGCTTCTCTTTTCATTATTCGCTCGGTGTTTCGCTCTCGCCAGGATTTGTGGGAAGTAATAAGAGCTTTTTTCACAGACACATCAGACTTTAAAGCAAACAAAAACAAAGTGGACCCCCGCTAAAGAGAGTTTATGATCTCCATCGAACAAATTCACACAAGATGACCAGATACCAACATCAACAGCGCTGATGAAAGATAAAAACGCTTGCATATAAACTAGAACAGTGGCAGAAACAAATGCATTTCTTTTCACATTCAAAAATAATTGCTCAGGTTTTAGTTTAAAGCTCTGAAAATCTGACGAAGCTCTTATTTGTAACATTGAATACCGCAAAGAAAACAAATAATTCATTTTCAATTAAATTCATAAAATGCTTTTGCTGTACGTTCACGGTAGTGAAAAAATATATTTCATTACAAAGGCTACATTGAAAAATTAAATGACTAAATAAACGACAGAGAGGTTTCTGCTTGTCTGGAGAGTCTAATGCGGGTATTGCACACGTCATCCATGACCAATGTCAACAACATTTTTATCTCTCTCTGCTACAGAGAACCTTTACCTGACCCGGCCTGTAATTGAATTAAAACCACATTAAACAGAATGAATAGGCCTGGATTTAATTAGCTTCCGATGAAGGCCACAGGGTTCCGGAGACACGTGTTCTCTCTGTTTTACTCCTGTGCTGCATGCTTCACAGACGCTGCATGAAAAGAAAAAATCTTTAATCGATGCTTTACACATAACACAAGCCAAATAATGTAGGTTTACATACGGATATTACTTTTAAAACTCACTTATTTAATGTGTTGTTTCTTGGATGATCTATTGACAGAAATGCAATATAATGTAGATATTATTGTCTTCCGATGACCTTACATAATGAATCGTCATGTTTTGATAAGATCAGTACGAGCTATTTCTATCTACTTAGTCATGTTGTTTCTACAGTAGCCCTAAACAGACGATCTGCAGTGCGCGTCTCGCAATCACGTTATCTCTTTCGGCAGAGAACCCAAAATGTGATGACATCTTTGTCCTGTATCAGCCACCCTAGTGCTTGAAAGGGAGGGGTGGAGTAAGCCATTGGTTGCAAATTCGCAACCTCACCACTTTATGCCGCTAAATTTCATACACCGGACCTTAAAGCATAAAAATGCACACGGTAATCTGCTTGTCATTTTGGGTGAACTTTCACTTTAAATAGATAATAATTTCCTTATCCTTTCTTTCTTCTGCCCAACACAAAAGAAGATATTTCAAAGAATGTTAGTTACCAAACAACATCGGCCCACCTTGACTTTTATTAATAGACACATTTCTCAAAATATCTTCTTTTGTGTTCCACTCAAATAAAAGAGTCCGACAGGTTTTTAATAAGAAAAAGATGCACAGACCTCCAACTGTATTGGGGATGTCACACCTAGCGTGATACGTCTTTGAGAGACTGTATAGTTAAATGTCAGCAAGATGGAGTAGAAATCAATGTTACTGTAAGTGATTTCAATGTAATGTTTGACTTGACTTTGCTCACAGAGTAAAAAATGATGGAAAACCTTGTCAAAAAATGATCTGCATTCCGAGTGAGCGATTCGTACATTGATAATCATTCATAAATCGTTCATAGAGAATCATGTTCTGCTGTGATGTATCATACCGGGTTGCAATTTATATACTGAGACTGCATTTCCCTGCAGAATGATCAGTTTTAGAGGTCGAAATCCAGAGACGTCTTATTTGAAAAGCAATACTTGAAAAAAAGTTAGACAGCCCACCAATAATGTTTGGCCTGCAAGGGTCATGAATGCTTGTAAGTGACCAACACTACAGCGTCCAGTCAACCTCCAGCAATAGAACCTCAGTCAGTGCGATCATGGATTAACAAACGTGAATTTCTCTTCTATACGGTCAAACGGTCCAATTCTACATCAGAAAAATGTTTGCATAACAAGCAGATGAAATAATTCAATAAACATAAAATAAAAGGTTTGAAGAAAGAAGTTTCTCTTTGAAAAGCAAACAACCGTGTCAGGAGGTTATGTAGATCGATTTTGACATCAGATGAGTTTCTATTGAACGAGTAGAACAGTGAGATCTAAAGAGCGCACGTCTAAATATTTAACGTCTGCTCGTCTTCGAGTCTATTTGAAGTGTATGAAAAAATAGTTGTAAATGAGGAAAATTTGGATTCCACTTTAATGATATCCCTCAATTTTCGCTTTTGGCCTTTGCCTCTCTACATCGCGAGCCAATAATAGGGACTTTAAAACCTAAGAAAAGATGAGTAGTTGAAAGAGAAGACTGATTGACAAGAAGATATGTCTCTTTAATGTGACGTTAATCCTCAATATTACCAACATTTTTAGGAATTTAGAGGAAGCACCTTTTCTTCAAACTATATGTCCGTTTGTTGATTTTTCAGGGTGAAATCACAAGATACCGAAATATGTGCCTCGTGACAAGATAGCATGACAACTATGTGACACGCAATAACGAAAAAGTTTTTGCATTGTCGTCATATTTGAGATTAACACTCTCTTTGATTTCAATTTCTCTAAATAATCACAAAATATTCATAGTTTTCTCACACAAAAATCAGGTTTGGTACAGAAGACATGTTTTAAAATCTACTGCAGTACTTTTTAGAGTTTGGGTGAGGGTGCACTGTAAAAAAATCTTAGACAAACATATACAAAATATTTTCCCCACTTTAAACTACAACATATAAAGATATACATTAAATAGTTTTTCTTTTAAAGTTGTTGTATTTTTTATTTATAATTTACAGTTTTTATCCGTATTTCAAAAATAACCTTTGAAAGTTTTTTTCTGTAATTTTACGTGTTTTACTGTATTTCAAAAATACATAAACAACTTGTTAGAAAAGTAAGTTTTTTTATTTTACGTGGAAAAACTGTAAACAAATTAGGGGTAAACGAATCAGTGCATCGTTCATTAGACGTGTGTTTCAACGCCACACTGTGTTTTTCTTTTACAGTTTTCGCGAACCTGGAAAATAAATGAGGTGACTAAAAAGATAATAATTATCTTTCATCTTTTTTCTCTAAATCAAATATGGGGGAAAGCCCAGAAATAGCTCATCTGATTTCCTGACCTTTATAAGAGTTAAACCAGGTGCATTTGGACACTTAAACATGGAGCCTCGGGGGTCTTTTGTCGATGAGGTTGCCCACCGCTGACCTGGAGCCTGAAAACTAAACCGTGATCTTTATCTTTCCCTCTTCTCTCTCCATTCTATCAGGCCACCTAGAATTCTCGCTGCGCACTCAGCACAATTTCTCTCCGCAGAATTACCGTCGCAGGCACCGAAGGCCTGTTCTCTAATGAAGAGAGACAACCGCTGTCACTGCGTACCGTAAACCCCAGTGAAACATTCACCTCCCTGGAGAAAGCAGCTAGTGTCTTCACAGTAGGAGAAATGATCTCCAAGTCCCGGTCACCCATCTTCTCCTTCGAAATAATGGAAAAGAGAGAAACAGCTCGAAAAAGTAAACCCCTTTATAGAGAGGGCTGGCCTGATATCTAGGGCAGCTTCATTGATTTTGAGGCTGTTGTATTATTAGCCATTGCGGCAAAGGTGATATGAGAGGTTCTAGCTAATATCCCTTATACCCCAACGGTTGGGAAATAGGGGCAAGCTTAGACGTCGCTGGTCTCTCGACGATAACCGCTGGCTTTGGTTGACAGCTGCCGTGTTGGATTGCGAACCCTTTCAGCGGTGTCCGTCTCTCAGGGGAAACGTTGGAAGGCGTGAGCCTGGCAGCCTGGCTAAATAAGATAAGGAAGTAATTGTACGCTCCCTTCGCTATCAAATATTCATGGCGACTGCCAATTCTTAAGTAAACAGGCCAATTTGTTCTGCAAGACACGCATTAAGATACGAGGGGCTGATAGAGGTGAACCCCAGAGATCCCCGAATGCCAGCCACAAGATTTCTGGTCCACTCCGACGGATCTATTAGCATTAGCATTGCAGTCCATTCTGGTCAAAAGCAAAAGCTGAATAGGCATGTTTCATGCTAATGGAGGGTGCTAGAATGGACAGGATTTCCATTATGTCCAGAGATAGGTGACGGAGAGTGAAAAAGAACAGCGCGGTGCTGATAATCCGTGAATAAGTCAATTCAGGATGAAAAAGTCAAATGTGAATGGAGGTCGTGCGGGCTCATGCAGACGGGGGTTACATGAGTGGCTGATCTATTGAAACAAAACTGAAAGAATATTTTTATGGGTGAATATAAGCTTTCACAAACAACATTTGTTACAGAATTGGATACATCATATGTGATGTCCAAAGGACTTATTTGTCCAATTCTATTGAACACTATTGGAAGACAAAAATAAACCCTACACTTGATAATTAATATATACAAAAAATTAACCAAATGTATAATAAATATTTATGATTAAATATGAATAACGAATACATTCTTATGATTAAATTATTATTACAAATCGTATTGTTTTTATTCTTGCGTGAAAAAAAGTGTACAAGCTACAGTCTGTTGTCTCTCTATGGCCATATATTTTAAAACATAAACTTCAGTTTCAACACTTGCTTAATAATTAATAAGTTTTACATTTTATTATTTGTACATAAAAAATACATATTTTAGCACAAAAAACTTTAGTTATACTACAGGTATAATTAAGATTGTCGACAAGATATCACAGGAATTCGTAACTACTTTACGAGGTGGCTCATTCGTCTGAATTCGTACATTGTGGAAATAAAACAATACTGAAGTCCCACCCCTAACCCCGCCTCAACCCTAACGTCACTGGCGCAAAAGCAAATCGTATTAAATTTTATAAATGAGATCGTACAAAGTTAAACGAATTTGCCAAAATTAGCCATTTTTGTCAAATGGTTTAGTTACAGCATCTACCAGCAAGGGGTAACTGGACCAAAACCTTGACCCCCCTGCTCGATACCAAGAAAATCCAAATTCAGTACAATTTGTTGGAAAATTATACTGGATGAAGATGTAAACGCCAGCCGCTCGACGACACCCCAGTGAATTGCGACTAGAATAAACTTGGCTAGAGCAGACATTCATCAGACTGAAAATGGTACTTGAGAGACTATCTCAAGAAAATCGTCTCAAATGTTGTATTTCCATTCGTCTGTTCAAGCTCCCGTCCATAAAAGTAAGGTCCCCGAAGTCACGCTGTTATTTTCAAACTAATCACCTCACATCTTTGGAAGATTATGGCGCCAGTCATTGCATCGCGAATGCCTCCACAGGTGTAAAGTTGACCAATTGTTGCAGCGTATATTTTTTATGGTGGCGTAAATATGGTGGGATTTGCTTGATTTTCAAACTCCCAGCACTGTCTCACCCTGGGGGTTAGATGCGAAAGATGAGCTGGGCTTGCTGACTGAAACAATCCCGGATAAAAAAATACCCATAAAACGCTGGGCTATAAAACTGCCCATCAGTTTGCGAATGGGTCCCTGTGGGGCGGTTCAAACTGTGACAGCGGTGGGCTCCGAGCTGGAAGCCGAGCGGGTGGCGGGGAAATTAGGTCAGTGCCAGCAAAGCGTAATGGGAATTGGAGGAGACAAAGCAAGGGCCGATGACCACAGTAAACCGGCCACGAGAAACTCTGGGGAATTAATCACGACACGTCCAGAATATTGAGTGTGACATTACGCATTTACCTCACAGCGACAGAGAGGGAGAGCGAGAGCTAACATAGATAATGGAGCGGGAAGTGAGAAGGCTGTAAAAGCCTAAATGTACCGGAAGAGATGGATACAGGCAAGACGACCGGTAATGAGACCTCGGCAGATGTGAATGCCAAATGCCTTGATATGCAAGGAATTCGTGCGTCTATTGAAGCTGATTACCGCGGCAGGTTGAATCGTCATAGCTCGTTTCAGGACGTCATTTGGGGGCCGTTTATATAAAGACTGGGAATGGAAATTTTCCCACTAGTAGGAAACAAATTGCCCTCCAAATAGGACTATTTATTCATTAATGGCGAGGCGGAAAACTGGAAGAAATTATAATTTCATATGAGAAAAGTAAAACATGTTAAAAGAAACCAACGTGCCATCACAGATGTAGGATATATGACTGACAAAACTATCAATCACTTATGTACATATATAAGTACATTAAAAATCAAAACAGGTCAATAATGTCCACAACTTCAACATTTAAGGATCGACGATAGATATTTAAAAAAACGTTGTTCTTCAACACTTCACCTGTTTGTGTTCAGCTGAAAAAATGACGGCATATACATCTGAGATTGAACTACAAAATAAAGGTGGTTAAAAAAGGCAACGCAATAGATGAAAGATGAGAGGTTCCACAAAGAACCATTCAGTCAAAGCTTCTTGAGAATCATCTCTTTCTTACTTTTTTATAATCTGAAGAACCTTTTTTCACCACAAAGAACCTTTTTAGAGCAGAAATGTTCTTCAGATGTTTAAGGTTCTTTATGGAACCAAAAGGTTCTTCTATGGCATCGAATACCCTTTCTGAAGCATCTTTTCTTAAGAGTGTATTCAAGACAAAAAAATCAAGCAAATGATGCGTTGTCGTTCTACGGATTTACCAATGAAAACACATACATAGATTTTAAGCATATTTCCGCGTGTGTGGTAAAAACAGGCCATGTTTAATTCATACCCAAACATGCTACAGTAGTTGTTTACACGTCAGCTAATTAAATTCCGCTGACATTGCGGTTCGTATAAAAGCTTTGCATTATTTTCTGAATTACATTCTAAAGGTATTATCACCAACTTTAAGTCCTCTAATTTGCATGAAGGCTGGAATCATAATGGATTTTAAATTGGTTATGAATGAGTTTGAACTGTCGTCTCCGAGGAGAAAGCTGAAATTCCTCTGGTTTGCTGTTTCCATGCCAATAATGTGCAGGAACATAAACCTGTTAAAAAGGCAAAGAAAACATCACTTCAACCCAAAAGTAAACATATTGGCAGTTATGCTCACAGTTCTACACGTTACAAAAAACACAATACACAGATATATTCTGCAAATAAGCAAAGACAAATGCATACACAGTTAAAAAAGGACACTCGACAATGCCACAAACAACATTTCAAGGGGACGCCAGAGTTCCTCTGCCATGAATCAGATGTGCCCAGCAAGACTTGGTTTCTAGGTTTGCTTCAAACAGTTGCTCCATCATGACAAGAGTTAACCCGGATAAGAAAACTTAACAGAAAGCCTATAGAGTATTGAAAACAACTTTTAGCATTTTATTTACTTTCGTAAAGGCTACTTGTGTGGAAACCATTACACCAAACTATGCCATTTTCAAGAACCGTATTGTCGTCTGTGAAACCTTCTGACCTCAAGACTGGCATAACAACAACATTGCCGTCAAACAAAAGCATCCCTACAGTTTGTTTCGAGGCTGATTTTGCGTTTTGCTCCAACTGGACTGTTTGTTGACAGTCAGTAAAAAGATGATGATATTATCAGCCGCGTCTTCATTATTCGCATATTCATCTCAAACAAACAACCGGAGCACACTGGCTCTGGGGGCTTCATGTGTGCACATCACCCAAGCAACTGGCTAAACCTAGAAACCAATTGGACTCAACCGCACATGACGGGCTCCGTGTGTATTCGGTCATGTGATATAAAACAAGCTACATCTCAAAACTGGATGAACTGCAATTGGAAAACTTTTTTTTTCTAAATCTAATAGTCAACAATGGTGTATATTGTCAGGCTGGTGTAAAAACAATGGATGTCCCTGAGAACAAATCAGTATGTGTGGGGGAGAGAGAGAGAGAGGGTGGCATGGGAGAGCGATTATGATATCTGTTAAACTTATGAGTCACCTGATCCCCGGGGAAAAAGGAAAGTCCCTTATACACAGCAAACGCTTACAAACACACACTCACACGCTTACACGACACGGGGAGGTTTGTCCTCAGTGATGCTTTCAAGAATCACAGAGGACAAGAACAACAATAGAAAGACAAGATTCACAGTAGAAAGTTCCAAAGTAATATATTTATACATTTAAACAGTATACACACACACACACACACACACACGTATATACAGTGTGTATATTTTACAGACACAGCAAACAATTACGAGACCACTGAAAAATGTCATTTCAAATCAGCAATTCTAGATGTATCGTGGCCATTCCAGTGGAGTATCTGTTGAATTTCAACAAAATCAAACCTCAGCAGTGACAAAATCATCCAACAGCAATGTGAAAGACTGAAAGCATACAAGACGTGGTGATCACATAAAAAAATAAATGTTAACTTTTCTTAAATACACGTAGAAATATTAGTGTTGCATTGCTTGGAAGTGAATAAGACTCTAAGATCTAAAAAAATACAGAACATCTATTCTCTATTCTCCAGTTTTCATTTTCTGCAATTTTGGGAGAAATATTGATAGTAGTTCACAGAATGAAACTTATTTGTAAATACAGTATACATGTTAATAATATACCAATATACAGTATTTCTTTATGCATTTGCCAGATGCTTTTATCTAAAGAGACTTTACATTTACGGAGTATATCGAACTCAGGACCTTTCTATTGCCAATTTTCCTACTATGGTAGTCAATGGGGGGGGGGGGGATCTGTCTGGTTATAAGCATTCTTCCTCTGTGTTCATCAGAACAAACACATTTATACAGATTTGGAACAACTCGAATGTAAGAGCACAAAAAAAATGTTGGTAAGCGAACAATGGCGTTACCCATTGACTTGGGCATTGGTTTTGTGTCCATTCAATAGAAGTGAAAGGGCACCGCAGTTGTTGGGTTACCAACATTGCTAAAATTGTATTGTGTTTTGCAGAAGAAACCAATTTAATGATGACAGAATTAAAAATTTTGGGTCAAACAAGTACAACTATTAAACAAAAAAATCGTTGAATGAAACTGAAACAAACATTCACTCCACTTCCCAAAACACCCAAACCCACCGCTCAGCTCATGGCTTCAGCACACACCTCTGCCCTCACGCATATACTGAAGCCATCATGACACAAACATGGCGAACCCGGGGAGGGGGTTTGACCTGAGAGTATGCCATGCGTCTGTCACTTTAATGAGCTCCCACAGGCCTTTAGCATACAACACATACTGATGACACTCGCTGAATGAGTGGGTGGCTCACATTAAACACAGATCCTTCTGTTGTCGAGAAAGACAAAGAGAATACGAGCATCAAAAAAATCACTAAATCAAAAGCGGATTCACACATAAGTGAAAGAGGAGGAAGTTTGTTGCAGAGTTGTGACAATGCTGTGAACTTCATCAGTTTTTCATTATAAAGTTCCTTTAGTAACTAACACCTTTACAGTCCACAGCTTTATTTGTGCAGTTTGGGCTCTTAAAGAGACTGTGAAACTTCTGTTCGTTGTGTCTGTCTGTCGTCTCCTTTACTCAGAGCCTCAGTGTCATATCTGTGATCTTATTTATTAAGCGTATAAATAAGACATTTTCACACTTTCTTTGCTTTTGTTTATATGACATCATCTCTTCAACCTCTACTATATAAATGTGTCTTATTGTGTGACAGTAAAAAATGAGAAAAAAGACGATTCTCTCTAATGCTGTATATTATACACATTAATATTATTATGAACAGTCTGTTTTCAATTTAAATGTCACACTGTGACACGGTACATTTGTCAACTACCCATATATAGTATACAGTATGTATATGTATAGACACGGACGTACACGGCTGGCCTGAAGTTTGCTTCTGGTCTGTGTTTGTTGATCGGTCTGGCTATTGGCTAATAAAAGAACTATTTATATTTTATTTAATTGTATTATTTTTTAAACGTAATTGTAGTAAATAAACAATTTGTTGAATGGTTCGTGTAACTTTGTCGCATTTAAGTTTAGCCAAGTAACAATTCTGTACTGAAATATTGATAACTCAAAATAATATTGTCTAGGCATACTGTACTTTTAACTTACATATGCAATTTAATTGTTATTTCTTTTGCTTGTTTTCAGAAAAGGACTCTAATCTTTGCGAATGTGTACCGGCAGTTAAGATTGGGCCATAAAACGTTTGTTTATGTTGTTGCTTTGAAAACGTCTGCGTGTTGTTGCTCAGATGTTGCTTTTTCATAACTCAGGAAGGAGATTTGATAGGGTTCATAGATGTTTCTCCTAAAATTGGATAGGGAAAATAAAAACACAAACAAATGAAAATGCATGAAAAGTGTGGAAGTGTAAAATGAATGTACAGTAGATTGCTCATATATATATATATATATATCTATGTCCAATTACATAAGTACAAGTTCTCAAGTAGCGTCTAGTATGTTCTTTCACAAGAAAACGTCAATAGCATGTTTCCCAGCCAACATTATAGCATTAATAAAGAAATCAACTTTTAGATAAAAAGATCAATGTTCACTAGAAGTAAAGTGTGACAACCTACCCCGGTCTATCATACATCCTAGAAATGTTCGCCTCTCCCTGTCACGTTCTCACGTCATTTTCATGCTGACCATTCACGGCAAAGCCAAGGTTGTGCCTTTCATTCCCCGACCCCACAATTCAGCCATAAAGACGGCGCCAGGGAATAAAGCGAACTGGAAGAGAGACATAAACCGAAAATTGTTACAATTCCTAAGGACAGGGAGGGTACGGGCCTTCGTGCGGGTTATGACATAAGCCGTCCTCCGCTTAAAACACAGAGAAGAACTCATAAATCTGCCAAGCCGCCGTGAACGAAGTACGAGCAAAATAAACACAAGGTGAGGCAAAGATAGGCTGCAAGACAGCTTTAGCGAGTCAAGGCCGAGCCGGGATTTACAACAGAGGAAACGAATGACCAAGACGCCTTCTGACGGTCAGAGCACACAGAGAAGTGTGGCTCGCTCAATTACACTGTCATGCGGGATCGAAACTGGACACGTTTATCACGGGAGGAGGCATAAAAACAGAATGAGAAACAGCAGCTCGGGAAATATATCGTTGACGATTGTGGCGCAAATGGCACTGGTGCCTTGGGGACACGATCCTTTTAAGACGCTTTAGGTTTGATTTCCTTCTCTCGGCTGTTTTTGTGGAATGTGGCAGCTGTTTCAAAGATTGATGCATTCTGTAAAAACTTAAGAGGTTGTGAGATTGAAATTTCATAACAGGAGTGACGGCTGCCCGTGCACGTTTCTGCATTAGGCTACGATGTGGTTGCCAAAGCCTTTATGATGCGACGTCTTGAGGTCTAGATGGTTTGACTAATAATGACGTTGTGGACGGTGGAGAGAAGACTAACCCATAAAATGACATTTTAATCTTTACATGGATAACAAACTTGAGTGGGTAATTCCCAAAGAGCCGGCAGTTTAGAGGCCTGTTTCCGAACATTTTTGATAGCGATTTTGCTGCATCCACACACAATTATATAGTTTTTATATATTTACGCTAGGAAATATACAAAATATCTTCATAGAACATGATCTTTACTTCACTTGTTTTACATTAATCAAAAATGGATCATTTTGACCCATACAATGTTTGTTGGCTTTTGCCACAAATGTTCCCATGCTTAAGACTAGGTTTGTGGTCCAGTGTCACAAATATATAACACATATTTCTTAAATATATAGATGCATGTTTGTGTATCTATATAGATATTAAACATACAGGCCACACACACACATTACATAAACACAAACATTATTTCGGAATCAATTAATCACGATTAATCGATTTGAGAGCACTAAATACATCAAAGTCTAATATTAAACTTACTTAAAACCCAGATGACCAATAGTTAGTACTAATAATCATTAAACTGCTTGATTTTGTCCTCCAACAAAAACGTATTAAATCTTAAAATATTTTCTTTGTGGGATATCCAAAAATAACTATTTTATCACGGATTGAAGTTTCCAAGAGATCCTATTTAAAACCTCGCACACTTTTTCACAAGTTCTCCCCTCAAAGTTTACACAAGGGAGATCCTCGCGCAATCAGAGATCTGCTTTGAGACGCCAATGTGAAGCGACGGCTTTGAGATGCACGGTGAACGCTCCCCTCCAGCTCCACGGCAGAAGTTGGGCAATTAAACCCAAATCCGGGATATCGTCACCACAGCATGGCCGGCCATGAGCCTAGCGATACCATACGATCCACACAGATCAAAACCCTATCCTAGACAAAAAAGTAAAATATTTGAAGTCCACAAGCTAGAGACTCTTTTCTCCGCTGGTGCCAATTTCTACCGGGGCGAAATACCCACAGTTACATGTGCCTCGGCCGCTCTGTGCCATGCTGAAGCAGCATGCCTGTACTTTAATGAGGATAACCCCCCTCAAGGCAAGGCATCGCAGAATGAAAGGTATACAGATCCCTTTCCCCACTCTCTCCAAATGACAGACTTCAAACGGAAAGCGGACGCTATCTACAGAGCTGAACTTTTCCACGATGAAAATCGAAAGGCAAAGAGGAAGAAATAACGGATGCTGAGAACCATCTTTTTTACACAGGCGCTGTATCATCGACAAAGCTGGGAGAAAGGTTATGCTGATTAACAGAAGCAGAGAGAAGGAAAGCTGTAGACCCTTAAGCTTGGAGATAGGAGAGAGAGAGATAGAGAGAGAGAGAGAGAGAGAGAGAGAGAGAGAGAGAAAAAAAAGAAGATAAAAGGTGAAGAATGCCGCAGTGGAGTGCAGTGGTGCTGACTGTTTTTTTCAGTTATTTACAAAGGAAATAAAATTATAATTAAATAAAAATGATAATATTCCAAAGCCAAACCTGGAGGATTGTCTTTCTTTGAAACACAAACACTATCTTTTCCTCACTTTTATGCATATTTAACTTGACACATCACAACCGGTTGCAAAAAACATACTCCTCCTTAAAGCAACAAGACACATTTACATATAAGAACTTAAAAAAAATCTGCCAACAGGGTCAGCGACAACATTATGAATATACATTATTATTATTTTTATAAATGTCTGTGATTAATTGCATCCAGAATAAAAGTTTGTGTTAACATAATATATGTCTATGTATTGTGCATATTCGTTTTGTACTTATAAACACAAAAACATACACATACATTTATATTTAAAATATTTAGATGTACATATTAATATTTGTAATTATATAAAAATGAATAAGATATTTTATATATTTTTTTATATATGCATGTGTGTGTGTGTGTGTGTGTGTGTTCATCAATAAAAAATGTATATGCAACAACACAGACATATGTAACGTAAACACAAACTTTTAATCCGGATTCGATTAATCGCGATTAATCAGGAATATACAGCAATGTGCTTACAGTAAATGGTCAAATCTTGTATTTTTGTTAAAACATATCCAATAAATCATTTGCTCGACACACATGTGATATTTGAACCGAAAGGTTGTCTACCACTACACAACATTGATCTTACACAACCACGTCTAACAATATGGACACTTTTGCCAAAAAAGTCTGCAATCAAAAGTCAACATTTCTCATCAGAATCATCCAAGACGATATCCGAGCAATGCCATCCACATTCATCTTATAGCTTTACGCTGCATGTCGTACACTGTGACAATTTTTATTTCTCCTAAGAATTCTTCCAAATCGCCATTAATTCTCTCGAGCTTTGAAAGAGCAATCTCAGAGCAATAAAATGTTCTGCAAAAGCACATTTTTTTATGGAAAGGTTGGTGGGTAGCTGTATGCGCTGTGAATACCAAAACAACATCATTTTCCACAAAGCAACCGTTCGCGGCGATCATTTCCCATAAACCATTTGCACAAACGCACTAATCAGATTTTCGTCTGCAGGCCTCCCTCAAGACAAAACCACATCTGAGGGGAGAAAAGTTTGACAGCAAAGCTTGTTTCTGTTGCGTGCAGACATACCGCATGCATTGGGTTGATGTTTTCTGCGTTTCCATTAAATCCAGTCAAATATCAGAATGCTTGGTTTCAGCCAGTGGGACTAGTCTAAATGCAATTACGTGTTTGAGAGTCTCAACACATCTAATATAATGGCGTGATACTGTGCCATAAAATGAACTCTCAATATAATATGACCTGCGTGACACAGGTAGGATTTGTTGAGAATAACACTGATGTTGGTAAATCTCGTCTGGCTATAGGGCTGGAGGTGAGATATGTTTTCCGATATTTCTATAGCGTATCATCCAATTATTTGTTATTTACACAAAAAAAGGAAGTGATTTGTATTGAACAAGAACGAGATTTTTAAGGGTTGTTATTATCATTTTCTTTCATGTTGTTTACTGAGCAATGGTGCGATTCATTTGATGTGTGTGCACAGGAACTATATGAGCATGTCAACTATTTCACACAACTGTGGCTCGTCTCATCGGATCTCAGTATTTTATCTATTCATTTTCACATTATTGTGCCTGTTTTTGATTTGAAACTTACATGATGTTAAGCAGTACAGCACTGATGCAAGATTCATCGATTCATCTTTATATGAACAATTCAGCCTTTTGTTTTAATAAAGAGGACAAATAAACAAATCATATCTTTCAAGTCATTTTTTTAATTCTTGTTTTAATCGAAATATGTTAAGATACATTCACTGTAATAGTGAATCAAATTTGTGTAAAGCAATAAGTAATATGGAAAAAAAACATCAGAGATTTGAATTGTGTGCCTTATAGAGTTTTTCGTTTCCTTCTCCACATGTGTATCTCAATTCAGATAAAATTAGAAAGGAAAAAATGAAGATAGATTTTCTAAAAACAATCTTTAATATATTAAGGTATCGAGGCAAATGGATTTTGTTTTAGCTTATTTTAATAAACAAGGAAAAAAGTAGTGTACCAGTTCTGCGTGTGCCATGATATATAGCATTAACATGGCATACAATTACTCATGTGAACTAACGTAAGACTTTGGTTACGTCATACACCCCAGTGCTGTCCTGTTACTCTTTTAAAGTCCCTCAAAGGCACAACGAGATGAAGGGGACTTCCCGGACTAAAACCAAATAATAACAAGGTGGAAAACAACATCCCGAGCATGCTTTCAGGCCACACGAACCAATTTTCTCTTTGTCTCGATTACCTTTCTTTTGTTTACCAGTCAAAATGAAACGCTGAGAGTGGCAGACACAAAAGTGCTTTGTGTTGACGGGAGGAAACAGGCTTTCCCAGTGAATTTGAGACCTGACAGTGATGGAGTGTTTGTCGACTTTACTAACGCGCAGACATTCTTCAAAAGAACAGAGGGCTGCCGACGGTATCATTTGCCTTTAGACTACAGAATGTCTCTCTCTCTTACCCGTCGCTCTGATGCAGAGGCACCGAACAGGTCATGTTTTCCTCTCCTGAACATTCTCCCAGGATTTCAGGCATCACCTGTGTTCGTGTCAGTGTTGGGTGTAACTAGTTACTTAGTAATTAGTTCATGTAATTTACTTACATGTCCCTTGAAAAAGTAAAGTAAGGGATTATTCTTATTTTGTCTGTAATTTCATTACTGTTCATTACTTCTGATGTAATTCAACGTACACATGAGATGAATACTTTGTGTAATATATGTGTGTGTGCAATAGTGAAAGGGCAGTTTCATGGCTATCCTTGAATCTTTTAACTAATCTAGGTTGATATAGGATATACAAAGCAAATAGTAATGAGTCATTATATACTTTTTGGAGAGAGTCATTTGTTATCTTTTGTTATTTAGTATGTAATTAGTAACTTGTAATTAGTTACTTTTCAGAGTAACTTGCCCAATACTGGTTTGTATGATGATTACAATGGCCTCATTTTTTGCAGTTACGTGAACTTACGCACCTACATAACTTAGGATGAAGTGGAGACACTTCTGCGTGCGGCGTCATCTATCAGTGTGCTGTCTTGAATTTGTGCGGCGTGCACGGCCCTGATTCAGTTGCAAAAGCACGCGCCGCTTGGTCACTGGGGCAAGCAGAGATACTGGGCAATGTATTTAAACATAACCTTTTTAGTGTTTTTGCCATTCTTCAAATAGATTAGCTTACTTTGTTATGCTAATTGCTAACATTGAATACTGTTGCCCATGGTGTAACCAAGATGGCCGTCAAGTGAAATACTTCCTGGTAAATGGGAAAGCCAGCTAATGACTCTAAATGACCAGTTTGGGGCATAGAAACTACGTAGAACCAGCTAGCATTGTTTATTTTCTCTCAAGCAGGGCTGTGCAGTCCGTATTAATATTAACTTTGACTGCCTTGGTTTCTCGTCCTAAAACGACCTTTCGGGCATACAGCATCCAGTCGCAACATACTTGATTTTGAGCTTGCACCTCAACGCACACCCTGCTGGTTCAGACTTATAACCAGACGCTTGGCCACATCTCTGGCCCTTGTTTTCCTGTTATATCACCTCAGGCTGCTATTCTTCACATTCTGATAAGACACCGTTCATATTGACCCCCAGCGACTGCATGTGTGTGATATTGCTCTCTGTTGGTGGGGAAATGCCCCGCTGATATGAACTCATCACATCCCTTTCAAACAGCTGAGCATAAGAAGTCTTCTAATGAGACTGTACTTGCCTGTGTGTATTAGCGGGCTAATATAAACTTACACAAGGGTATAATGTACAGGTAGCGCTATAGATTTGCTCCAAAACGTACTGAGCCAGGTGCACACTGTACAGTTTGGGCCAAGTATTTGCTTCATGAAGACTGTCAATCTTGGTTTGCATTGCTTTCAACGACCACCAACTTTACGAGCTGGTTAATTTTTAATCATATGTTTTAATAAGATTTTCTTTTTTCTAATAACTGTACATTTTTGTACCATGCACATATTCATACGAATTATGCACCTCGTAAAATCGTTACGAAATTCCTGTGAGATCAGATTGAACACACTCATGGGAAAACGTACCTGAGGTTGCCATTTTGAATGAATTTGGTATGATGTAAATTGTGCAAAACCATACGATAAACATATGATAAAAAGCAAGAACTTCTTACGAACTTCCGATATATTTGAAGGTGGCTGAACCTTCAGGATCTCCTGAAGCAACATTGGATGCAGTTTAAGGACTCCATATGCGTGGTGACTTTGGGAATGTGGAAGGACGCATCTACTGGTCTTCAAACTCCTGGAGTCTGTAATGGACAATTGAGTAATTCTGCAGTTGAGAGATAAAATATAAAATCATCAGTATGGACGGAAAACAGTTACATTTATAATATTGTGATTCTCTGAAATAACGGTGTAAAGAATTGTTGGAGCTCTGTGTTAATGTACCATGAAGTCATGTTTGATATGAATCGATAACATTCATCAGGTTTGATTTAAAATTCTGATAACCTATTAAGGTGGAACCACAGCCATGGCTGAGAACTCTATATTTTATATTTACTGCAATGGCTGTATTCAAATTCATTTACGTCAGGTTATTTGAAACAATTTTCATTCACTATTCTAAACCTACCCAGCCCTTTGTTTCCAACTCAATTCATTATAACCCAAACCACAAAAATGAAAACAATACGTTCGGTTCCTATTGCATAAATATACTCTTGTTTCCAAACTTTAGTTTGGAGTCGTGCTGTGATAAATGTGCTTTTCCATTAAGTTAAAACGCATCTGCATCACCACAAGCCATTTTGTATCTTCCGACCCCTTCATTTTCCCCTAATGTGTACTATCGAGACAAACAGGTGTACCAGCCAAAATCTATTCGGCATCTGCACAGATGCACAACCGTAGCCTTTCCCAACATACAACGAACACAAATGCAAAAACCCGCCCACATGCGCGCACATACCCACACGCACCGAGCATCTGCCGTACACATGTCAAGCCGCAAGTGCACAATCATGAATATTTAACAGACTACCGTCTACACAAGCTCCATATATGTCACCCCCTCCACCGACAACACCAGACAGTCTCTTCTCAAATGGAAATCTAATTATTCACGCCGACTTTTTTTCACAGTACTGAGACTAAATTTAAAAGTATATGTGTGCGTGTGGAGACGTCCAAGCTTATATAAATCTCAGGAGTATTTTTTGACAATGTAAGGAAGACAGTGTTTTTGCACTGGACGTCGCAAGAATATAGACCGGCATACTGTATAGGGAAGGAAAATAGAGGTACCGTGTGTACATGTATGTGGGCTTTCCCAAGGCTTCTGAGAAATGTAGGTCAGGGACGAGGGCCGCGCGAGGAGGAGGAGGATATTGGCTTGTCAACCTGGACTCTGAGTGGGCTGAAATGAGCGCAACTCTCAGAAACAATTGGATTCTCTTGCTAGGGCAAGATGAAGCAAGATTGTTACATCTGCGGCGCCGGTCAAAACATATTTTAATTTGTTGCTTTACACTGATAGGCTGTGTCCCAAAACGCGGATACTAACATGTACAAAATATAATAAGTTTGCGTAACATGATGTCTACTAAAGAGACGCATTGTTCTAGTTGGGTTTGATAGCATATGTATCGTTCAGCACCTACGATATCCCACAATCCTGTGCACACGGTTCAGTGAAATGAATAAATATTTGATGTAGTGATGCTTAGGAGACACTTCATGAAAAATATGTCTAAGTCACGGATTGATTGAGCCAGACAGCGGCAGACATTCGGAGATAAATTTCCCAGAGGAAACTTTTACTTCTCTTTCAGGCCTCAGGAGACGCAAAGAGCCAATTATGTTTCATTTAAGTATCAACTTTGTCCTATCGATTATAGACAAACATTTGTTTCTTTTCAAAGTTTCTAAGGAGAAAGAATGAGACGTTTAGAAAAGTGTTCAAAAAACAGATGCAAGACATTAAGACACTATAGAAGACAAACCTATAGAAATGTTTAGATTTTGAAACCTTAAAGATTTCAAATACATTTATCGATAATCATTTTCTTAGTTTTATTCGTCATATCCTGACAATCTATGAAACCCACTGCTTTTGTTTTCTGCATTGAAACTAATATCCGTACAGTCTCGCATCTTTGTTAGATTGTGTTATGTCTTAGCCTGAGGCACAATAGTCAGTAAAGCCATCAAAGAGTTTGTGGGGTTAAGCACCGGCTGGCATTATCCACACTGAAGATGCTAATGCCATCGCAATAGCCAGATCCATGAATGTAAATCGGGATTACTGGCTAAAAGGATCAAATCCCTGTCAGCCCTAATCGAGGATGATTTCTACTGATGAGCGTGGCAGAACTTAGCGCACGGCGGAAGGAAATGCATTTAAATTGACACTTAACCTGCGGATGCCACTTAGCCGGCTTTAGTGATGGAGATAACAATGTGTGTGTGTGTGTGTGTGTGTGTGCAGTGTGTTTACACTAATGGAATAACGCACTTCTGTTGCTTCCGTTTATCCGCTCGCTTTTGTACTAAAACATGGTGGGTTGACAAATTTGGGAGGAAATGCATCAAAAGCCATTATGAATTATCGTACATGGCCTATCTAATCTTACGGGAAAACTTAACAATTTTACGAGCTGGCGATTTTGTATGAATTCGTACGATGTAAAAACGTATGATTACACAATGAAAAAAAAATGTTTCGCTTTCATTTGAGTTGTTTCTTTATGAAGTTTATGAAGAATACGAAAATTACATTCATTATTTAATCAAATACAGATATATTTTGGCAGATAAGTCTCTACATGTAGTTTGACCTATTGAAAAAATCATAATAAAGGGAATTTCTCAAAGTGACCATCATCTTTCCAATCGCTGGCGTTTATGCCTGTGTCAGTAATTTTTAAAGTTCCTCCGTTTATAAGATACTGAAAGAGTTCTTCAGGTCTCAAAGAACCCATTGACGGTACTCACAAAAAAAAACTTGGTTTCGGAATGATTATTGACTAATACTGTCCTCATAAACCAAGACGACGTCACCCATCATGGCTTCATCTCACCTTACCTGCGCTACAGAATTTCCTGACAGTGGCAATTGGAAAATATTTTTTATTTGTGAAAATGTGTACATTTTTCGTTAATTTGCACTATACCGATATATCGTAATTAATGATGTAAGCTCAAAATTTCCTTGAGCTAAATATACACTTAAACATTGATGCTACATGAAAATAAATATTACCACAAAAATTAGCACCACAGAATTGAACAAGAACCATAAAAAGTTTGTGCAAAAAAAAATGTTCTACACTGTGTGATCAGAAAAACCAAACTGACAGAGGAATCTTTCATGCATTGAGCGCACACTGCCCTGTCTTTTAGCTTCCACGAACGGCTCTTTTGATGAACTGTGCATGGAGACATACGTTTGTGAATCGCAATCAATTTACGCCTTTTTCTCCCCATATCGCACATTTACAGGCCAGTGCCTGTAATAGTCCGGCGTGTTTTTTTTCTATCAGAGATAAGTGAAAATACCTGATACCCAAGCGATGCAAGATGACAGCTGTCTGTCAAAGAAATAACTTGTGACGCATTGCACAGCCGAGTCATTTGTAACGCTACCTCTCTAACTCACCTTTGAAATCTCAAAGTCGCATGTCTTCTGGTTGCTTGAGTAGAGAAAACCGAGCACGCATCCCCCCCAAGCTGAAATTATCATATATAACGCGATATTGCTCTCTGTGGGTAGCATATGCAAATGCTCATCCACAATGCATTTGGTCAAACGTCTCGCGGTTATCGCGCTCGCTAATACCAGCGGTTCGTTTATAAATGCAATTACATAGGTCCATGAAAGCATGTCTTGTACACAGGCCTGGAATGGAGGTCTCATTCTCCGAGCCGTGAAGCAAGTAATTTCTTTACAGACTGTGAAGTTATGGCTTTCTTGAAGGGTTGTGGCATTGCAAAAGCGCAGAGTTTGTGTCGGATAGAGTAATCTCGTTGCTCGCCTCTGAAATAGACCTGCTCGTGCTGTATATCTCTCTCAGTGTGTTTACACATCTCTGTTTTGCCATCTTTCCGCCAGAACTTCACCTGACTGAGTGGGATGGAGACAGAACTGCGGTTTGCACCTTTGGTTTTTATTTCTCTCAAGAATGGTAAAGGGATAGTTCAGCAAAAAGGGAAATTGTGATCCGTTTACAAGCCAATTGCAAACCTGTATGACTTTCTTTCTTCTGCAGAACACAAAAGAAGACATTTTGAAGAATGGCGGCAACCAAACAAAATTGCCCCTTGTTGACTTCCATTGTATGACATTTCTCAAAATATCTTCTTTTGTTACATACTTTTGTGTGAACCATCCCTTTAAAGGGCAATATCTTCACTGTCCTTCTTCGCTGTTTTTCAGGAAATGTAAAAAAAAAAACTTTACATGCTGTGTTGTCAAAGTTAACAAGCACTTTTTTAATACTAATAATGGTATTTTGATATTTGCTGAGATTTGCATAAAGTGTGAATAATTATAACGATTTATGGCAAAAATATTTAATCACATAATATGGAGATACAAGGGGTCAACGATACCTGACATTAGTTAAATGAAAATGAATGACATACATTAAACTCCAATAAGTCCCGCATTATTAAAGAGGAATAACATTTTATTTTGGGAGTCCCAAATAGATCAGATCATGTCCTTTTCATATCAGCCACACACTCTTAACGTGCATCAAAAAACCCTCCAATTTGATGGACATCCTGCACGTTTGTTGTGTTATGTCCACGTTCTTACACTTGCAGACCACAGTTGTTTCGGTTTTATCGATCCCAGAAATCCCAGCAAAAAGGGAGCTACACAGTAACGGTGTTGTCGATGTGTGCTGACTGCGCCTGCTTAGACACAGCGATAAGCCCTGTGGACGGTGTCGTTTCCTACGAGGCATCTAATGCAGGCAAACTCGAGGCACAATCGATACCCAAATGGGAAGCATTTCAGACACTCTACGCGTCGCAGGTTAAACGGGGCTGTGTAAAAATAAACGTGCACGTAAGCAGGCTCGATAAGCTGCAAGCGAACGTAAATAATTTGTGTTCAGCGGAAAGCTTCCGGAAATGTCGGTTTGTGTGCTGTCCGCACAGACAAGCTGATATTTCGCATGTCGTTAGATAAAAATGTTATGGTTGAAATGTCAGTCGTATGGCTCAAAAGGTCAAGCGCAGATGTTTCTCCTGAAATGTAAAAGGTCTAACAAACAATCGAGTGTTATTGAATTATAAGACGAATGATTGTTTAACTTAAACCATTTGGTTTGTGAAAAATGTCATATTCAAATATTGACTTTTGATTGACTATTTGGGCCAGTTGAAGACACCGTCGAGATCTCTTTTGAAACAAAGACATTTGGGTGTTTTTCAGGAGAAACTTTTGAGATGCAGAAAACTGTGAAAGGTGTTCACAGAGCCTGTGCATTCACACACATCATTGTGAACTCACCCTTAAGATGTCTTTCTCTGTGGTCAAAGATGGCTCACTGGGCGGCCCTTCCTGTTGTTTAGGAGTGTTGTGAGCATTTATTACAGTTGAAAGTTCAGCACAAAGTGTGTTGTGTCTTACGGATCCGGCTGGTAAAGTCTGGTATCTTCTCGACCCCTTCTACCCGTCTCAGCAGGAAACTCTCTCTCTCTCATCTCTCTTTAAAAGCAGCCGGTGTTAAAGAGCACAGCTTCACTGTCACAGTACATGCAGTGTGCAATGTGGCATACTAACCATCTGAGTCTCTATCTGAGCATATACGCTTTATTCTTTTCTATATCCAACGGTGTTTGTGGATTTATGCACTGCTGCTTTTCTGCATTTTTATCCTTTTGTAGCATCTTTCCAAAGCTATTGATCTGCCTACCTAGGCAGCATTTTAAAGCCTTGTGGCCGTGACCATAAAAAAATCCTGTTTGAGGAGGCAAGCAGCAACATTTGTTTAATCCCAATTCTCATGCAGCATCAGTTTTGTGTCAAGAAACAACAATCCCAGAATGCACCATTTGTGTGTATGCATATGATGATATTGTGAGAAATGTCTCACACAATTTATGTTAATGGTGTCCATGTTGTTTAGATACATTCTTCGAAATATCTTATTTTTTTCCTGTTCAGCACAAGAAAGAAAGTCGTAAAGATGTAGTCTGAGTAAAAGGTGGATTTTCATTTTTTAGGTGAACAATTCCTTTAAAACATTATTTCTTGTCATGATTCTGCCTGCTCTTGTCTTGATTTTCTGGTCTAGGGGCAGAATCATGACAGACCCACGTGTTTTATGTGGAGAGGAACATATTATGGTCAATCAGGACATAATATGCGTTCTCTCCAGTCTCGTCATTTGGCCCCGCCCCTCTCGTTTCTAGTATAGCTTTCCTCCTGTGTCGCATTACCCACACCTGCCCAACGTTATCTCCTTTGTTAGTCTCCCTATATAATACCCTCTTGTCTATTGTCTTGTGCTCGTTGGTTGTACATGTTTCCTGCCGTGTACGTAGAGTTCCTTGTTTGTGTTCTGATCTGCTGTATTAAAGTCTGTTTGTCAACCCCTTCATCACTGCGTCTGCCTGCATTTGGGTTCTTCCACCACGTTCACCCTCGTTCCTGACAATTTCTATAATATCAACCTTGCACACCTGTAGTTAATAGATAGGTGTGTAGGAAAAAAGAAGAAAAGAAACCCTGCACACTTTCAGTGCTTGAAATAAAGATCAATTGAATTAGTATTACAACGTTTCTGTCTCATGGCCTTCATGAGTCAATATTAATACTCAAAAGTGCCGTGTGTAATATTTAGGAGGATCTATTGACAGAAACGCAATATAATATACATAATTACTCATGTAGCGTCATGTTTTATTATCTTAGAAAGAGATATTTCTATCTACATACACCTCGGGTCCCCATTCACCATGTTGTTTCTACAGTAGCCCTAAACGGACAATCTGCTCAATAGTACCAGTAAATACGTTATGCAAAATGCTTCTAAAGGGAGGTGATCCTTTGGTTGCAATTCACAACATCGCCGATAGATGCCACTAAAATCTCCACATTGCTCCTTTAAAATAAACATTTCTAAAATATACACAAAACAATAATAAATTCAATAATGGAGTAATTTAATAGGCAGCTTTGCCCAATATTTTGGATGGTACCATCACGGTTAAATTGTCATCGAAGTTAGCTACCTATCTATCGACCATTTTAATTTGGATGCTGCTTGAGAACAGAAAGGCAGTAGTCTATTTAAGCATTAGGAACCTCAAAGGTTTTGGAACAGCACTTGTGTGTGTATTCATGCGCTGTGTGTCTGTGTGCGCTGTGACAGCGGAGAAGACTTTAGATAGATGTATCGGGGGCTTGGTGAGAAGGGGCAATCAATTGAAGAAAGTGAGAGAGGGACGGCGCACTCCTACGCATCAAAACTGCAGTTTTTCTGCTCTTACACACACGGATATCAGCTACCATCACAGCAATACTAACATTTTATATTTCTATTACTGTAAGTGAAAAAGATTGTTTATGATGAAACATTAGCTGTGATGTGATCATCAAGCCTTTACATGGAACATCATACTAAGAACTCTTATACTTAATAACCTTAAAAAGCATAAGATCGTGCAATCTGCCTTCTTAAACCTGATCAAAACAAAACAGATAAGACAGAAAACCTGATCAGCACATATACACTTTCACATTGATCATGCAGACACCTTTAATTTCAATGCATTCTTGGATTATTTTCATAAGGAGTGTAGGATATCTTTTATGTAATGCACATCTGCAGAACACAAAATAAGATATTTTGAAGAACCTTGGTAACCAAACAACATTGATCTACATCGTATAGAGACAAAACTACTGGGACGATTCTCAAATATCTTCTTTTGTGTTCCACAGATGAGTTGTTTTGTTGCGAAAGACGCTTTACCCAGAGATTGGAAATCAAAGGGAGAGAAAGTGAGAGCGAGCTTTCGAGCGAGAAACACTATAGATGGTTTCAACTTAAACAAACGTTACTGCGCATGCACAGTTTTGTGACCCCATCTGAACTTCCGGTACACATTAACAAACAATAGCGCCTGTAGTTTATTTCTGACAAAAATCTAAAGAAACCGAGAAGAAGTGTTACTTGGCTAAACTTGTCTCTCCAATATTTTCAATTTAGACTGCGATACCAAACTCAACCACTAAATGTAAGTGTACCATACGGTTTCTTTAAATGCGTCAAAACTACAGGTCCTATTCAACAAATTGTTTATTTAATAAAATGAAAGCACAACAAAATGAAACAAATCGATTAATTTATACAAATATTAAACAGTAATAAATAAATAGTTATATTATTAGAAACTAGCAAACATAAACCGGATGTTAACTTGGGGTCAGGCGTGCATGCGTCGGATGTAACGGTCTATAAACACTATATTTGAGTTTAACAAACTGAAATGCAATAACAGCAAGTCACGAATGCTATCAATAGCACCAAACAAGAAAAAAAATGGTAATTAAATAAAAAAACAGAAATAACGAGGATGTGGATCATGGCAAGCCTCTTGGCCTTTGGCACCGCTGTTCATTTCAAAGGCTTACCGTAAAGCCTGTGCGTATGGATCTGTTTTGAAGTGTAGCGTATTTAAATGAGCGTGCCGTGTGTTGGTTTAAGCCGTGACTGGCAGCTGTCAGTTTTGACTCACAGCTGGTTAAATCCACCTGTCTCATCGGTGCGGGTTTAAAGGTCTGCGTGGTTCAGGGCACCTTCTGTCAGGATCTACTCTGAATAACTAGGGAAGACGAAATAAATAATTCAAGCGTCTCCTCTCTTCCTGGTGGGACGGCGAGCGTGTTCGTGTGTTCGCGTGTTAGCGTGCAGCATTTAGGAAGGAACGAGTGGGAGGGGGGTTAGAGCGTGTGTTGAGGTTACAGATGATGTTCGTCAGTGCATGTGGGTGGAAGTTTGGTTTGTATTATGTGAGGCGATATGGCACAGCTGGAGGTTGGAGGGCATCTCTCTGGTGTGTAGGAGATGGGAGCCAGACACAAGATGTCTCCAGTCCTCCAGCTATCCCATGATCCCTTATCACCCCTGCCCCCATGTCTACAGTATTTCCTGTGTCTGAGTGAGAGACCAAACAGCTTCAATATTAGTGTGCATGCTACGGCAAGTATTGTTCTTGGAGGATCTATTGACAGAAATGTAGTATAATATACATATCTATGTGTTCAGAGGTGTATAAAGACCTTAAGTAATGAAGCTTTATGTTTTTGTTATCTTAGAATGAGCTATTTACATGGAATTCGCCATGTTGTTTCTACAGTAGCCCTAAAGGGACAAACTGCGCAACAAAGTGGTTGTCGTAAAACCATTATCTCCTTTGGCAAAGACGCTAAAACGTGACGACTTCTTTGTCTTGTGTCAGCCACCGTAGTGCAATTCATACACTGGACCTTTAAGATAACGGGCTACAACAAACCACATCCATACATATAACACCTGGGCATGTTACTCATTCTGTGTGTTTGTATTAAGAGACTTTGTAAACCTGCTGTAAGTGATACTTCTGTTTTAGTTGACAATTTAACAAGTCTTAAAGGAGAGACAAAGCCATATCTATTAAAAATGTTTTAGATTTAAGATGATTCAGATTCAAGTTTGTCATTGCGCAGAGTACAAATCAGAAGTAAAATGCCGTTTACACTTATAACTAGAAGGGCAAACAGATAGGCTATATGTAGGCTTATAAATAATTCACAAATCCTTGAGAAACGCTGAACCTCATGCATGCCACCTAGAAGGATTTTATCAGGTAATCCAAATATTTATTCTATATAAACACCAAATATTTATTTATAACATTATTTATTATGATTGAATCAGTTTGAACACATTAGTTTGCACCATCACAAATAAACCCATTCCAAACCCGTAAGACTTTTTCTGCAGAAAACAAAAGAAGAGACTTTGAAGAATGCAGGTAATCAAACAACATCCCTTGACTTCCATTGTGAGGAGACAAAACCCCTCATTTCTCAAAATATCTTCTTTTGTTTTCCACAGTAGAACGTCATATACAGGTGTGGAATGACGTGAGGGTGAATAAAATAATCATTCGATTTGGGTGAACTGTCTCTTTAATGCAACAACTCTACAGTAAGACTCTTCCAGTGCAACCACCATCCAGAATACCATAATGTATAAACAATCTAGCAACACCCTAGCAACCACCAATATCATGCAGAAAAACTGAACACTTTATACAATGATTCAAACACCCTAGCAACAGCATAGGAACCCACTAAAAAGCACTTAAGACTCCTTGCAAATGCATAGCAACACCCTGGCAGCCACCTAGTTTGCGACTTCTGCAAAATGTTTACTCCTGTACTCTCACATGTGAACTTGTTCAAAGATGCCTTCAGGACATCAGTTGTTCTTGTTTTTACTCTAATTTAGACAGATGGTTGTCATTTCTTCCTACCTTTCTTTATTTCTCTCCATCTCCCTGCCATTCTGTCTTACCCCCCCCAGCTGTCTGTCTCCAGTGGCCTTCACCCACCGGAGAGACTGAGCTGTTTTGGGTGTAAAATGTCCCCCAAGGCAAAAATCAGCAGTCTTGTCTTTAACATGGACGACAGACTCGAATCTCGCCAAATTGCCTCGGCGCTCTGATTAAATATTCCGGGAAATCCGGTATGATAAATAAACACTGTAGATGCTCACAAACTTGATTAAAATGACATTTTACATGTCCTGAAGCTACCTGAAAAAAAGAGGCAACCGGCGAGTACTGTCTGCATATAAAGCCCTTTAATTGTTCTATGCTACATCATTCATATCGTTACGTCATTTGAGTATTCTTGGCTCTCGTATGATGAATTCTTTGGTTCTTATATGTCTCTTTGAATAAAAAAGCCTGCAGAATGATGGAATTGAAATGGCATAACAATTTTCTTGTACAGACCTTTATGATTTGTTATGACTTTGTGAAGAAAATGTGATTCATCCAAAAGTCACAATTGAGATGCTATGAAGGCCTTATACAGTAAAAACAAGCTCATGGAAATTCGTAACTATTTTACGAGGTGACTACCTGGCTACATTCTCATTTGTACATTTTGGTACAATCTGCTTTCGCACCAGTAATGGTTAGGTTTGGGGCGGGGTCAGGGGTGTGGCTTCGTTATTGCGATTTCTATTAATCAAATACTGCGATTGGTTCGTACGAATTCATTCGAAATAGCCACCTAATAAAAAACTGTTATAATTAACCATTTTTGTACCATCCACTTCGTATTCATTCATAAAAAATTTTAACCTCATCAAAAATTTGTTATGAATTACCATTGTGTTTTTGTCCGATCAACTTCATATGTTTTTGTACGACATAACCACCTTTAATAATATAATAGAATTTATTCATGTTTTGTATGATGCACTTCTTAAGAATTCATATAAAATAGCCCGTTCATAAAAAATAGTTACAATTTACACTATTTGTGGGATGTTTTTGTACGATCCACCTCGTCTGAATCCATACGAAATAACCACCAGGAAAAATAGTTACCAAATGCTGTATTATAGTGATATCAAATATTGACAATTTTATCTTAAAGGCTTATTCATTTCAAAAGTAAACCTTAAAGTAACAATAATAAAACAAATTAAAAGCCTTTTATTCTACATTCCGATTTTTCATTAAAAGTTTTTGTGTTTTATCATCTTCCAATTGCTTGTTGGTTTCACTCGCTCCTTAAAATTCTGATTAAAGAACGTTTGTCAACAGTAATACGTCCAAAAAACCCTCAAAATGAAGTGCAATGCCAAACACAAAAAACTCTCAAAAGAAAGATTCAACTACATTGTTGCCATCTTAAAGGTTACAGGGCTGTGGTTCTGTTGTGGTTGGTCTACATCATCTCAAAATAATACCACAGTGTTTACAAGGAAAACAAAACAAACAAACCTTCTTCTTATTCCGACAAGCAGGCAAACACAAGGTGAACGCAGGTTCAGCCGCTCCACAGGCACAAAGTAATACCTGTTTACTCTCAGATAAGCGGAGATTGCTGTCTGACTGTGCTCAGATCATTCTCTATTAAAGACACATCAGATGCAATCAGACCGTCGCTCTGCTCAATGAGAGAGAGAGAGAGAGAGAGTTATGAGTAGTGAAGGGAAGGACAGAACGGTGACTTGAAAGTGAGTCTGTTTGCAACATCCGGTTAGTCAAATCATATCAGTTCCATTATCAGCTGCCTGTGTTTAATCTAACGTGCTCTGACCTCCACAAACTGAGCTCGGGTTTGTCAAGTTTGCAATCAAAAGTCTGAATATTGAAGATTTTATTAAGACAACGGTTCTCATCAAGTGTATATAAAACTGAATATATTTACAATACAAAGTTGATGTGTACATGAAACAAATCTGAGAGATTCTACTGTATTGCTCATGCCATGGTATTTCCATAGCACGATAAAATGTAATAACAAACTATGAAATCCATAGCCTAATTTCACCATAAAAGGATCTAGTCATTTTCTCACCGCGGGTTGTCCCAAATCCTTCAAAAATGGCTCGTGCAAATTACATTATACAATTATGCTACAGCATATCAATCCATCCATCCATCCGTGCAGTATTGTATTGATTGATTGTTTTCATCGTATGCAAACTTGCACCGCTACAGTTTTTGCCTGTCTACACTCCCCTTACTTTTCTATATATACCGTAGATCTATATTGTCTATATTTCTTTGCTTATATATGTGTATGTATACATGTTGTACAGAGAGCAAAATTGTCATTGTAAAGTTAAAGATATATTCTATTCTATGTTTACCTTCGTATCTGAAGGTTTAAAATACACGGGCCGATAAGTTAAACAACCGAAGACTCCCACACGACATTTCTCAATAAAATTGACGTGACAGGGTGATGAAAAAGCACTCGGGCAAAGCAAGCATCTGTACAGTATGCGCATCTCATGTGTATCTAATTCGTGCAGACCAAACACAGCGTTATTACAATAAGCCAGAACCTTCTTTAGAAGCAAACATTGAGCGAGCGGCGCTCACATGTGGTCCAAACAGAGCCATCTGTGAGGCAGCAGATTGGCTACGGAGCATGACTGAAGAGCCGCATCATCAATTAGAACTGCTGGGGTTGAGATGAACATCATCACGCTGCTCGAGTGACAAGCACCCGTACACCTGCTTTATCCCACACCTCTCTCTCTCTCTCTCTCTCACACACACATATAAACAATAAATGAAAGCAGGATAGGACACTTTGCAACGATTAAAAGACATTTACTGTATTTAGTATGACTTTGCTTCTCATTTCATATTTTTCTTCCATGAAACCCTAAATGCAGAGTGGTCACCATCCGCTTTCATTGTATGACATCACCTAATATTCAGCTGTTTATGTGCCAAGAAGAAAATGATTAATAAAGTAAAGCTCATTTTGACAGAAATCAGAGTGAACTATCTCTCTCATCTGATGTGTATCACCCTCTCATTTTCTCGCTCTTCCTCTTTTCCTTCTCTGTTTACCTTTATCTAAATCACAGTCTCTCCTTCCTTTATTTTCCTCCTCCTTCTGTTTGAACATGTGGACGGATTAATATCTGAGTCGAGGTGTTTGGAGCTTATTTGAGTAAAGCGAGGCCGCTGGTGAACAAAAGCACCGGAAGAAAACAGATCGTGATGCCGATTAGATCCGCCAGTCATATTGCTCTTAATGTCTTGCTGGAAAAACATAATTGCATCTCTGCATCACGATGAGCAACAGCCAAATACAACTTCCTTCCGCTTTCCTTAGAACCAAAATATAGATTTTCTTCTTAAAAAGTTGTTTGGGATTTTCTGTTTTCAATAGTAGGAGATTGTGACCGCCTCTTCCTAAGATAAAAAAAGCGAGAGTGTTACAAAACCTCTCCACGTGTCTTAAAGGCAAATAAATGTTTTTGATAAAAAGAAATCTGGACATGCGTCTCTTTCCTTTGCACACAATAAAAACGTTATTTACAATCAAATGTCCCTGAAAATGATGCTTTTGTGTCCGTATGAAACTTGAAAAAAGGCATCGCAATCCATTACCCAGATAGCACAGGAACGTCTGTAAGATGTCAACTAAAGATCTGGAAAACATCTGATGCATGAAAACATCTGATAAATGTCTTAGAAAGAGACGTTTTACATACAATCTAAATCATAAACATCTGACAGACATCTTCTAAATGTCTCTATATGGCATCTGACAGGAGACATGTCTTGACCAAATACGTCTTGAAGATGTAAATAAACATCTCTGAGATGTGTACATGTAAATAATGACTAAATCTTAAATGAGGTGAAATAATAGGGCTGTAACAATATCAAAATCTCACTGTGCGATAATACCTCGGTATAACGTCCACGGTGCAGTATTTGAAATGGCAAATGATGACTTGGAATCGTGCTGTAAGCATCCTATTTTCTTTATCCTCTAATCATAACTGTTGCTTAAAGGCGTGAGTTATAGTATGAGATGGGTCAAATGACCTAAAAAAATCTAATAAAATAACTGCACCAGATGGACCTTGCCAAAGGTAACATCTATTCTTTTTCTTACGTTCTCCATGTTAGGCTTTCATCCTCCACTGCCTTCCAATTAAGTAAACACATGCCGCGATGGGGTCGAGCTGACTGAAAGTTTGTCAGTATGCCTCCGGCCAAGGCTATATCCCAATTTGCATAACATCCACTTAAATATTGTGCGAGATTAGAACACCCCAAATCAAAGTTGGTTCGAAAACTATAATCCCAAAGGTGTCCAGATGGTGTACTATTTCTGGTGGACTGGAAATGCGAATAGTTTTTAGGCTAATCCGTGGAAAATAGAAAATTACGTTTTTGTCATTTACGCCACACGAAAATTCTGTCACAATTGACTCACTCTCAAATTGTCATGAATATGTATTCGGTACTTCGTTATGATAAACACAAAGAGAGATATTTGAAACAAGGTGCGACTCACCAAATTTCCATTGTAGTCAATTAAACACAAAAGAAGATATTTTGAAAAATGTAGGAAAGCAAACAGTTCTGTGGCACTTTCGACTACCATTGCAAGATTTTACTATGGCTGTCAGTGAAGTCCCAGGAATCTCAGTTGCTAACATTCTTCCAAATATCTTTCTTTGTGTTCACCAGAACAAGGAAATGTAAACAGATCTGGACCAACTTGGGAGGGAGTAATTCATGACAGAATTTTCATTTTTGGTTGGAGTATCACTTTAAAATGCATTATTAAATATTAAAGGCAGAATTCTGCCCAAAATGAAAAATCTTTCATCATTTACTCAACCTTGTGTCATTTCAAACCTTTCTTCTGCAGAACACGAAAGAAGATATTTAGATTTTGCTGTTGGTAACCACACTCTTAAATAAAGGTGCTTAAAAGGTTCTTCCCAGCGATGCCATAGAAGAACCATTCAAGGTTCATTAAAGAAATATATATTTTTCTTATAAACAATAGTTTTTGCTTACTTCACATCAATTTGCCAACTCTGAGTGAAAAACAAATGACTTCCAGTCTCGATCTGTCACCACACAATGACTTCCATTCAGTGCGAACTCCAGTTCAGTCAAGCGTATTGTGAACAGTTGAAGCCCATTCCTTACCATTCTCTCATTGGCTGAACAAAGCAAGTTGTGTATCGCTGAAAATGCACAAGCACACAAACAAATGCTGAGTTAAAGGAGTCTGAAGGAATTAGCAAGGTACTCGCTCTCAGCCCACAGCAGAAACGGACAGCCGGGCGTACGGGGCGATAGCTGCGTGTGTGTTTTGTACGTGTGCGTCCTTAACTGGCGTTAGTGTTGCGAGCTCCCGCAGGCGAAGAAAAACCCTCACGCTCTCGATTTCTCACAGCACAGGCCCCGAGAGCAGCAATACGGAGTTGAAAAGACAGATATTAATTACTCCAGCTTTAAACCCGCTCCCCATTGGTCCGAGTAGAAATAATCACCCCTATTGCCGAACGCTTACCCAGCAGCCGTCGGTAGGCGATGCAATCATAAGACCCTCACGAGGTCCCGCTCCATCTCTGCTAGAGGGAATAGATACACATGACAGCCATTGATACATTTTAGTTTTTCAATTTAACGTGTTCAACAACGATAGCTGTGAGATAGGGAGTGAATTACGTTTTTTCTTTAATTTTGTCAAACTTGATAGGTCTACGACCGAAGCCAAAGCAATGCAATTACATCCTGACAATGAGCAACAAAAACTCTCCTGGCTGATTTAAAAGAATATGGTATTGACTTTTGACATCCGTAACAACTTCATTTCACGCCGTCGTATTGTTTGGATCTGATTGACGCTTCATGCTAAACAAAACAAGTGCTTTTGTAATAGCATCAGTGTATTGCCATGGCGGTATCGTGGAGGTAATTGTTTGAAAATCAGCGTCTGATGAAATGTTAAATTAATCAGCCAAATCTGGGGCAATTGAGAAAAATGGTAGCTTGAAGGCACTTCATCTATTACTAAAATCAGATTCAAGCACTTAAACAAAACAGTTCTGTTAAATGCAAAACATTAGCAGGACCTGCTGTGTGCTCATAACATTGGATCATGATGACAAATGAGACATGATAATGTCTTTTAGAGCAGCACAGATGCATGCAACATTACTCTGAAGACTATTTTAAAGGAATTACATCCCTCTGATATACAGAAATACGCTTTATGTTATAAAAACATGTTATATTGCGATTAAGTAACTTCTCTGTCTAGAACATAAAATGAAGCTATCTTCGTGTACTCCTCTTGACGTTGGTTGAAGCGAAATGACTTCAAATTGACAATTTACCTGGAAAATCAGTCGTGGCAGTTGGCCAAAAAGGCAGTTCGTGGCGTAGGCAGATAATCTTTTCATAACAAAACATACTAATGAGATCATATGTAATATAAATTCACGCTAATGAGCCACCTTGTAAAATAGGTATGAACCCACTGGAGTCTTTTTTTAAATGGATGTACAGTATGTATTGTTTGGAGCTTCGAGAACGGGATGAACGGGAGTAAATTGAGGGGTCAATTTAATTTGGGGGTAAATGTTCCTTAAAAAACTGGTTTTGGTTACAAGAAATGTGACAAATTGCAGCTTTAATATCGCAATGAAAGGTGACATCAAAAGATCTCAGCTGGTTTGACTAGAGGCAAATTGTTTGGTTGGCAAAACTATTTAAACACCAGTTAAACCAGAAGAAACCAGCAACCCAGGTAAAAAAGAATGCAGTCAAATACACTTGAATTACACTATGTACACTTTACCAAAGTATACTTAAGGCGCTCCATTGTCACACATTACATTTGTACTTAAAGGGGCGGTTTTCCGGAGAGGGATCATCTTAAACCAGGACTAGGCCTTAGTTAAATTAGGTCGTTTTTAAAAACATACTTTACAAAAAAACGCAACTTAAAACAAAACAATCGCACTGATATATTTTAAGGTGTAGTTGTTGTCGATCAAGACACCTTTAACATTTAAATGAGTCTGGTACTAGGCTCAGCCTCTGTCTGGGAATCCGCCCCAAATACGATATTAAAATAAAGTCTTGAAAACGTCTCACCATGAAGCTTAAGAAGATCTATGTGTACTCAATTGTGCTATTGTATCTTTAAAAGTACAATTTTAGTGTGTGAAAATAGAGCATTTCAATACATTTAAGTGCATTAAAGTGCATTAAGTGCATAGGTATTTTAGTGCACTTATTGGAGCTGGGAAAGCACCTTTCGTTGTGGTTGTTGTTCAGCAGTGTAAATAGTTTGATTTGTTTGCGTCCAGTATAGACACTGTTGTCATGTGCTTTACAGTTCTTAATACTCAATTCTTTCAATGCTTTTACTCATTATCTTTCATCCTCTGTCCTGTTTGCGTTCTCTATTTTAAGAACTAAACAGTCACAAGATGCTGTGTTCAGTCTGACCCAGTCCGACCCTGTAGCGTGAAACTCTCTTTGGATGTATTCTTTAAACGCTGTGAAAGATTACAGAAAACCTTGAAATGGTTTGCATTGGACACACAGTTGAAGCGGGGGTTTTTTACACTTTCGTAACAATCATAGTTATAGCACTTTGATTTTGTGCTGACATTTTTCAAACCTAAAAATAAACTGTACCGACCTTCTTGAAGCTGCCATCTTAAAGTGTTGCCTCTCTATCGCCATCTCTGTTCAAAACATAAAATTGCAGGTTACTTACATGCTTATCTGTCAAACGTGGAGCACTGATTTATTTGATGTATTTGCTCAATAACTTCATTGTTTACCAAAAAAGTTTTAATGTTAAATCGGACAATTCACTAAGATGTGACCTTAAACTGCATCTGTTCGCTATTCTTGAGGTCAAAGGCCGCTGGTGTGGTTTGTCCAGGGTTTGCTGAGGGCATCAGCCATCAGTCAAAGGTCCTGGCTGAGATTAGCAGCCTTTCATAACGCATTTAGTGAAGAGACTTTCCAGGGGGAATATGTCCATCTTTGATATAATCTACTTTAAGATGTTTCGTTCCCGGTCAGGCAATCTGGCTGAAACTCCGACAGCCAGGCCAGCACACGAACCCATACACAGCGCTCCCCGGCTTAGCGTAATATCACCCACTCCCATAACCGCCTGGTTTGCTGGCTCCCTGTGATGTTACCATTGGGGCCCATTGCTGTGTGATCAAAGCAAGGTTTTGACAACCTCTCCGGCAAATCGCACGCACCCGTGGAGTGCAACAGAGAGCGTGGTATGAAAAATTTGCATCCACTAAACGAGCGGCTTGCACTACTGGGTCTCAGCTGGTCCCTTGGCAATATCCGAGTCCATTTGAGCACCGGGTTTATTAATTGTCCCAAGCTTTCTTCCGTTACGTTCGCCGCCACGCATCAGATCGACGCATTTGCACGGTTGGTCTGGGGGAGCGGTCAGGCTGTGTCCTGGACAACAGCTGCAGTGGATCTGTCAAGACTATTGATACTTTGATCATGTGGTTTTATTGACTTATTGAGGTCATTGTTTTGCTCTCACAGCCTTTTTTTGCATTCCTTTATGAATACATTATTGCAATTAAGTGCTATTTAACATGTACCATGACTGTAAATATGATTTCCACTAAGGAAAAAGCATCTCATATGAGATTTTGTTGAAGGGAAAGCTCCCCCCGAAATTGTCATTCTGTCATAATCTTGTCGTTTCAAATATGTATGACTTTCTATCTTCTGCACAACACAAAAGAAGACATTGTGAAGAATTTATAGAGTTGTTCGGCTACAAACGTTTTTCAAAATACCTTCTTTTGTATTCTGCAGAAGAAAAAGTCGAACAGGTTTGGATGGACACATTTTTGGTGAAGCTTTAACTTTTCTTATTCTAGTGTTATTCGAGTTCAATACAATCCATCTATCCACAATAACAGCCATGTAAAGTTTCATTACCATTGTCATCGCCCATCAAATATGACATATATTTGTTTCATGCCCGCAAAACACTCGCCTCTCCGGATGGGGGCATAAATAAATTAACCCCCCCTCCCTCCACCCAGCTGTGAGCGAAGCTGTGAGCAGTCAGCCGGCTTCAAAAGCTCCAATAAGGAAAGTGGTGTCCCACTCTTTTTGCCTATTAATGGAATCTCTCCACCTCCAAGGCCAGCTCAATAGAACACGCACACACAATCGGTCCGCCCCGTCATTAGCCTCTATGGCCTAAGATAAACAGCACGCTTCGCCTCGGCCCATTACTCCCTGTCTAGTGCAGTGTCAGGCCCTAATGAACTCTGTCTCATGGGCCCCCTGATGCACATACAGCCAAGAAAGGTTATGAGCCCACCCAGCCAAAATTGGCCTTATGAAGGCACGTAATTACAGCGTCCCCGTAAAGCACTACTGCTCTATCAATACTACATGAGCTCGTGGGGGAAGGTACGGGCCCCGTGACAGAGATGATATGGGCCCCGGGGCGGCAAGAACTGTGGCGCTCCCATCAGTGAAAAGGGAACGGTACCAAACGAGGGTGAAAGAGTACACGGTGTGAAAAGCTCGTACGGTGCTTTTGACAGCTATCTGGAGATTCCGGTAGACCACGGATGGGTAAAGATGATTGACTGCCCTGCTGGAAGAAATACGCGCTAGACCAGTAAATTGGTCTTGGTCGGACTTGGAGACCATCTCAACCTACCATAGGTTTAAAGTGTGTTTAGAGCACTTACCGAATATTCATTTTTAAACACCCATGCAGACAGGACATATGGAAGCGGATGCTGCGGTCCAGCTGTGCCGTTTCTGTCGGCTGATTGGATGCGAGATGATCCCTGATGAACTCTCAGGATGGGTCTAATTACTACAAATGAGCAGAACAATGTCTTCCTAGCGTGAATAGAGATTCCTGGTGAGCCGGCTGGTCGAGCTATGTGATTTTGCTCATTCCAACCCCGTCTGCATAAAATCGTCTGTCGTGATGGAAGTCTTATAGTTAGGAATCTAACACAATAGCTGCGGGCCAGATGAAGAACGCTGAAGTTCTGCCATGAACCATTTCCTTCCTAATCACCATTTCGCCCTTCGCACTTACTGTAGGCTACCACGGTAGGAGGCTTCCTGCAGAACAACTGTAAACTTAATCGGAAAAATACACTCTTTTAATTTTAAAGAAGTGTTATGAGTTAAATACAGATCCCGCTCTATTTACAACATCTGTTGTATGATATCATTTAACGCGGAGAATGATTTCGAATCGTTCCTCGGCGTGCAAAGGAAGCAAACAAAGAAAATATGCATTTACAGTAATGGACTTATAATGGAGTCTGTGGGGCAAGGCATTCTGGGTGGCTTGAAATCTGGTGCGTATTCTTGCAGTTAAATGAAAAATAATAACTGACTAATTAAAAAAGGAAAATTATTCTATTATGTACTGTTATTGTATATCGTTTACAAGTGTACAGTGTAAAACCCAGAAACCTGAATAATGTATATCCAGTGTAAAGTCAACACAATGTCATAGCAATACATAACTAATTGATAAAGTGGCTAATTTGTATGAGTTAGAAATGGTTAGGTTTTTATTGTTCTTTTCACATAACTACATTTTCGTAATACTCAGATCGATCTAATTCATTAAATTGCCCCCTCGTAACATAGTTACGTATTTCTGTAAGATCAAGCTGGGTGTGTATGAACAGTGTGAATCTTAAAACAAGATATCTCAGGGTTATAGAGAGATGATGTCATCATGTATGTCAACCCGGGCGGGGAGTTACACCGGACGCAACCGGTGACATGACAACCTGCTTGTTCTTAATGGTCGTCACGCCGGTCGCGTTCGCTGTAGACGCGGTGTTAGCGCCGCACAGGTTACCTTGACTGAAAGCCAATTAATCTACATCCACGTTTTTGGAGTTCTGTGAGATTTGTATGCACGCTGATGTGTAAGAAGGATGTAGTCGCTTTTGGCAACTTGTTAGCAACCGCCATTTTGACATTTACATTTAGTCATTTAGCAGACGCTTTTATCCCAAGCGACTTAAATGAGGTAAACAGGGGACAGCATAAGGACAACAAAAAGCAGGTCTCTTATAGCCTACCACACTATACAAGCTAAGACTTTTTTCTTTTTTTAAGGATAGAAAGAGTAGAAAAGAGAAAGAAGTCAGAACTAATCGGTCCGGTGCTGACGGAAGAGATGTGCTTCAGCCGATTCTTAAAGATGGTACAGGATCTGCCCATCTTGTAGCAGCGGGTGGAACAGATCCAAAGAAAGTGCGTGAGAATGTTTTTTTCCCTTTTTGGGATGGCACTACAAGTTTTTAAGACACAATAAACTTTTAAAAAAATCACGAGCGTGTTATAACCGGTGTGTTTTATGTCATAAAATAAAACATGAATATATTTAGAGGTTTTGTTAAATGCAACTCGCTTCAGTGTTTGCATGCAAAAATCCATCATCCCTGAGGTACTCATGCGTGATAAGCCTTTAAAACATGTCACTTATTAGAGATCATACAATGCACTACCGGAAATGTATGCACTAAAAAAAGCTGTACCTTGATGACTGGTTCATAAAAAACCCTTTGTATCAGCAGAACTTAGCAGATAGCCACAGGTCCCCTATAAAAATATTCCTAGACTAATTTTAAGCTTTTAAAGGAATCAATACAGGTAGCCTTTGTTTTTAACAGCGCAAGCAGAACGTTTATATGAGGGGAGGAATTACAGCTCTGTTTGATGGCTGGAGAGAAACACTTCCTCTGTTTTCTTGCACTGTCATCTACTGCCATGATTTTCTGTCTGTTAAAATGTAGCTGGAGACAGTTCTGTCCATTCACAGCTATATTGCGGTTTCAATCAAAAGAGTTCCATGACAAAGTCATCTCGCGCTCTCTCATTTCTAGAGGTCATGGATTCTGAAGCTCTTCTGCGTCCCAAAAGGATTACATCCATGTTCACCGGCACGATTCTCTCTAATCTGAAATCTTAATAGAATTCCATGGCTGAGACAGTCTAGGAACTGAGCAGCTTCAAGAGGTTATCTGGTTAACTGGAGGATATACTTGAGAGATTTAGCTAAATAAAATGGGCTTTTACAGGCGATCGGATGTGAAACACCCGTTTGGTACATGCTTTGCTCAAGTGTCGACGATATAAATAAAAAAAGTCACATACACAAGTGTGTTAAGCAAAGTCGCAAGCACAATGTGTTTCCCTTTAAGAAACGTCTTGCGTTGTACTGTTTGTGTCTCAATTCACACAATTCCAGGAACCATGTTACGCTGAAGACACGTGAAGGTCAGGAGACCGAGATCACACACGAAACATGTGACCTCAACGCTCCGCGGAGTCGGTCAACAGCTAAATAGAAAGACCATTCTAGCTCCAACATTAAAATCAGCATCTGAATTGAAATAATGTAACGTTAAGCAAATATTGAATTTAGAATTGCTCATGTCATTATTAAATGTATCTAAAATAAGTATTTTACTTATCAACTGTGTCTTGATATAGCAAGGTACGCCTGAAGACAAAATGAAGAGCTTAAACTAAAGCGTAGCTTTGTAGACCTCGGTTTGGAAAGTCACGATTTCCAACGAAGCTTGAGGTTAGAGACATAATTAAAGAAAGAAGTTATTTCACGAAATCATTTCGCTCATAGCATGGACTGCTGGGGCATGTTGTGTATCGATTAGAGAAACCTGTTATCAGTAGTCCCACTTGAACTGAGGTATCTGAGCGCTCGGGATAAAGCCTGTCTGGAGTCGAGAAGGGTGGACGTGGTCTGAGCTGCTGGATAGAAGGATGAACCGACCATTTTTCTCTTTTTGGTGGCGTGTAGACTTCTGTCAGCGATGTGAGGGATTGTAGCACAGTTGCACTTTTAACAAGCAATGTTGTAGTTTGTTTTATCTGTGTCTACGCATTTTATTGTTTGTTTTAATAATGACATATTAAAATGATAGATCACCCAAAATCTAAAATGATGTTATCATTTATTCACCCTGTGTAGTTCAAACCCTGTATATGACAGAAAAGAAGATATTTTGAGAAATGTCTCAGTGGTTTTGTGTCGATACAATGAAAGTCAATGGGGTCAAGTGTTGTTTGGACACAAGCATTCCTCCGAATCTTCGTTTGTGTTCTGCAGAGAAGAAGAAAGTCATTCATGTTTGGAATGAAATGAATGTGCGTAAATTATGAAAGAATTACATTTTTTGGTAAAGTGTGGCCTCTAGTTTACATTTACATTTAGCAGACGCTTTTATCCAAAGCGACTTACAAAGAGTACTTACTACTAGAAGGTGTTTAATTGGGTCTAGAGGCGCCTCTCAAAACAAAAAAATTATTTATATAGAAAAATGCATGTTTGATTCATAAAAATCATCAGCTATACATCATTTAAATATTTAGATATAATTTTCATAACTCACACACTGTAAAAATGAACTTTCCGCTAAAGATTATTGTCTTGTATTAGTAAAAGTATTAAAAAAATATCAAGTTGCATTTACATGACAATGGAAGTGACCCAAGATATATACTCTTTTTTTAATATGAGGAATTATGAGTTAAGTAATAAGTAGTTTATTTTTTTAACCAAGCAAGGAATCTGGCAAAAATCATCTTTAATTTGGTTTTAGTTTACCTAATTCAAGATAATTCTTTCACCTGTTTTTTCTCTTTAGTATCTTGATTCAAGAATTTGTTGATATTTTTACAGAAAAAAAAGACAGAAATGCATTTTTGCAGTGAAAACATTTTTCCTATAGCCAAAACACCATTCATTATAAGTATTTACATTTTACATGTATATATTCTATCCAAAGCGAGACGGCATTTATCATTTTGTATATAAAGGTAAAAAAACGGTGTTTACAGAACTTCAAATACAAAGTGCTGTCATTTCAAAAATCTTTTCATCCAAGTGTATTTTTTATATCGAACTGCGGTTTCATTCTAGTGAAGACTGTAAAAACAATCTTTAAGTGGACTTCGGTTACCAAATTTTATTTCTGAGAGATTTTTACCTTTTCAGATGGTGAGATGAATGTGCTTTGTGTACACAATAAAGCTACTTAAAATGGCATATGTCACTCTTCAGTTGATAAATGATTTGTGTAAAGATACCGCCTCCCCCTTCACACACACACAGTGAATGTCATTACCTGACAGCTGCTACGCTGTGACCGTTGCCATGGTTTCCTGGTGAATGGCTCAAATCTGTGACCTCTGACTTCTCTTTTGTACTCCGTCACCATGCAAACACCACACACACAGCCACAAGATCTGTTCGCCCTCCATCTAAACACATACTTTTTAATTAATCTCTACGTTATGTCAATATTATTCGGCACAAGGCTTGAGCTATAATTTCCTACTTTTATTTCAAAAACATCATAGCACTTATAAATGCTAACAAAAGACTGAATTACAGTGAGCTCTGATCAATGGAGATTTGTCTTTATGTGGATTTTCACTAGGCTATGCTTTTATAGCTCTAAAGACTCTTTTAGAGTCTTTGTAAAGTCGTTTAGCAAAAAGCGATAACGCAAAGATCCAAAGCAAGACTACGTCAATGAAAATGACGCTCGCCAGTGAAAATGTCTTTGGTCGTTATGCAAACAGCATACATTATCACAGAAATCACAGGCAAAGTGATCATAAAACCGCATGTGAATATGTTTATTTGCTTCCAAAACAAGGTTTTATTGCTCTGAGCTGCTCTCCTATAGCTCAGGAGATGTAATGGAGATATATATTTTTTGATGTTCCTCCAAACACTTTTCAGAATTACTTTAGAGATTTTAAATATGAAATTAATGTGGTTATCCTGAGGGGCCATTAACACAGAATGCATCTAAAAACGCAAGACGCAGCGCTTAGGAATGGTTGCGCAGCGTAGAAGGCGAGGGTCTCGAGACGCCTTTTTGGTAATAGTACACAGAAGCTCGCAACGCTCGCCCCGCCTCCAAATTCTTCTGATTGGTCCACTGCTTTGGAACCGACATTGATGAGCGGCGCTGCATGTAAAAGTTGAAATTCATTGGCGCTGCAAGAGACGCGAACATAACGGTGATGCATGTCCGTAAAAAGTGTGTTTACATAGAAAAACTATGGAAAAGTTGCGCATTGGAATCGGAAAAACGCGCTCTGTGTGAATAACCCCAACTGAGACAAAGGTATGTCAGATCTGAACAAATCAAAGTCCGCAGTCACAAGTCAGTGTGTTCTGACACTTTAGAGGAGACAGAAGTTAGATTACTTAAAAGGATTTCTCACTTTGTCCTCCGTTCAATCACATAGAAGTCTAGGAGACACAATTGATAAACTAAGGAGCAATCGTTCGTGCTTTCTCTGTCCCTCAGGTGTAACCCAAACAATCGAACCTTCATTCGCTCCTGCGGAATCGCTCTAATTACCTGACCTGTATTCATGAAACGACATCTACAAATCCAGAGTCTCCTGGGCCCATTACTAAAAACCACGCAGAGCAACACAAGGCAAGCGTGATTATCAACATTCTCCACAGAGGCTGCATTTGCATCCCCGTAACCTTTCAAAGGACGGCAGGCAGGTCGGAGAAAATTTCCTGCCTGCCATTCTCTCCTATTTAATTGGCTTGAGAGGTTCTGCCCTTTGTGGCCGTATCTGAAATTCCTCTTGTTTGCTTTCTGCTGTTTATTCCCCGCGTTTTGGCGTGAGATGCACCAGCGCAGCATTTACAGAAAGAGCGAGCTGAGAGTGCATATTGTAGCCCCAGGTTTGCAACGGGCACCTGGACGGTGAGTCGACTGTAATGACATTTACATTTACACTTCTTCCTTTGAGTCACTGATTGAAAATAATAATAAGAATGCTATAAATTTTTATTCTTAAACATGACCGATGTTGCTCTTGCGCTTACTTTACATTATAAAATGTTTAAAACATAAAATTGCAGGTTGATTTACTTATCTTTACGTGGGTTGAAGTCAAATGGTGTCAAACCGCCGTGTCCCACGAAATCGTACACGACAGCTTAAATTATAAATCATTATTACAAGCTCACCCATGCGAATTAGGTTAAAGGGATAGTTCACCCAAAAATGAAAATCCTGTCATCATTTTAAACCTTTATGACTTATTTTCTTCTGCAGAACACAAAAGATGATATTTTAAAGAATGTTGGTAACAGAACATCGGCGGTACTTATGGACTTGCCTTGGTTTTGTGTCCATACAATCAAAGTGAATGGGTAGCTTCCGACATTCCTCAAAATATCTTCGTCACAGTTTGTTAGTTTAAATTCTATTTCAGCTTTAATAAAGTTTTCAGACAAACTTGAAATACATACTGTAATGAATACGTTTAATTGCATAAATTATTTTAGATTTTCGTGCCTGGTGCTGTGGCACCACATGAAACACAAACATGCAGTTTGCTGCCATTAGCCTTTTCATGGTGGTGTGGTAGCTGGCATCTTCTCCATTATTAATGCCGTAATACCGCTAACTGTCAGTAAATGGCTATGTCAGCAGTGAAACGAAATGGAGGGGAGTGGAGATTAATGTATTCTACTGTACCTCGCCGTGGCTATGGACACATTACGGCCTTTACCATAAACTCGGGCTAAAATGACTGTACTTATTGTAAAGATAAGTCAGATGGCAGGTTTTCCCAAGCAATGCGGTGACGGTAATTGGCTCTTAGGTTGAAATATCCTTTAAAGTCAAAGCAACGCTTTATTAATATTAATGCGAAACCAACTGCAGTTTTGGTCTATCAAAAAAGGAAACACATGCATTGATGTGCAGTGTGCCTTTAAGGCTAAAAGCTGAATTTATGTGAGGGCAGTTTGAGTTCGCTTTTTATTACTTGGTATATAAATCACAAATCAAGTCGGATTTGATGTAAAAAATATTCTGAGGGGTGCTTGGGCATGCAAAAGTCGGCAGGTGGTTGCCAGGGTCTTGCTATGCAGTTTCTATGGTGGTGTGGGTGCTACGACGTAGTTGTGTTTTGTTTGCTAAAATCGTAAGTCTCATCAAACAAACACAAAGGGCAGGACTTATCTATATATTTAATCACCAAAGCTGTTATATAATATTAAAAAACCATAGCGCTACAAAGGCATTGAAAAGTATGCAGTATTTGTGATGTCAGCCGAAATAGAAAGTCATTAATATACGTAATAATAAATATTAAAAGGTCACATTGAGTTTAATAGTCAGAGGTTTATAAAAATCTCAAACCCTAAGTTATATAATAGTAATAGTGATACTTGCCTTAGGAAGCGCCACTAAATATAATTTATAGGCGTCTATGGTTGTGCTATAGATTAAAGGGTATGGCAAACACATTTGGTGTTTGTGTGTGTAAGCTGGATACAGGAGAGAGAGAGAAGGAGAATGTGTCAAATGGATAAATGTCAGTGGGCGCTTCATCGACAGAAGGCCCTCCCCTCCCTGTTGAAATGCCATGTGTAAATCGTAGTTCCAGGGCCGACAGCCAGCCTCCCCGAGCAGAATAATGAGATTACAGCACTCGCTGCCACTGTGGACGCATCGGGGTGGGCCGGCGAGGCGCACATAAACCTGGCTTACACAAAGACGGCAAACAGCTACATTTCACAGGAAAAAGTAAGCTTTACACTGAAGCAGATTACAATTACCTCTCTTTCACACTCTCCGACTCTCTCCCGCCCGGTCTGTCGCTTTAAAAGGCTTATTATCACTCCAGTCTATCTCGATCAAAACAATGTCTTCAAACCTCTCTTTCCGGACCATGCAGTTTACATGAACATCTAATGAAGCAGAGGTTTTGATAACCGGGGAGAGAAATGTCCTTTATAAACATTAATGAGAATAAAATGTTTTGAGGTTATTATTGCTAAACAATTTTATAAATTAATATTTTACATATATCAATTACAGATTTATAAACTTGTAAATTTAAAATGCTCTATATTAATATACTGTGCATATCAAATATATCAAATGTCTAAAATACGGTTACTATCTGGAAACTTTTGTCTGCCAAATCAAAGCATTGAACAATCTGGAAGCTTCGAATGTTCTTCCTGCCTGAGCATCGCAACCATAAGACCGTCAACATGCATATGAAGAAGCTCCAATGTAACATCAAAACTCATTAAACCTATAGACCATTTTGAAACACTTTGTAAAACACGGATCAAAATGAACTTCCTGTTTACATAAAGTTACATAAAGTTTAGAACAAAATACAAAAAATCTAACAGAAAGCTTTAAGACTTCATAATATATGTGAAATAAAGATAAATAAAATAAATGGAAGGAAGTTCTTCTGGACCATTGTTTACATCTTCAAAAAGGGTCTTTACAAAAAAAACAATGCTTCACAAGAGGGATCTTTGCAAAACCTAAAATACGCCAAAAAAAATAATGCAGCAGATCGTTCTAAGGACATGTTCTTAATTGTCACATCTTAGCATAACTTTCACACGTGCTTTAATCTCCAGACCTCACTTCTGATGAAGCAATCCTCCCGTCCTCAGGTCCTCTGCTTTAATAGTTGGAAAGAAATCCCAGCCTCAGATAATCTTGGTTGAAATCTGCTGGAGGAGAGCCGGCACACATCTACTCCGTCTCCAGAGTGTTTTTTAAGGTCACTCTTAGGCAGCTTCACCACCGAATTCATGAATTCATTCATACCTCATTCCCTGCATCCACAACGCAGGTACCAGATGAAAAAAATTACATGCTCACCAGAAGCCAAAGCATCAGCTGGTGAACAACATGAATAATTCAAATCAAACTAGCCATTACAACTACAGCCCATTCCGCAATTTTGACGCTGTCTCTTTTTTCCAACCGAAGCGAACAGATTTGGTCAAGATCTTCCTTTCAGAGTCTCTCGCAGTTTATGGGTTCCACTTATCAAATTACATGCATGACACTATAGGTCAGTGATGCTGTGAGGTGCTCAAGCTTATATTTCGTATACGGGCAGGCAGATATGTAGACAGACAGACAGAAAGGTAGATGAGATACAGACAGACAAGCAGACAGAAAGATAGACCGGTAGATGAATATACAGACATAAATCCAAGTAGGGAGACAGTCCGGAAGGCAGATAGGTAGACAGACAGACAGACAGGTAGATGAGAGAAAGACAGATAAACAGAATTCCAAGTAGGGAGACAGACAGGCAGGTAGATAAGCAAATAGACAGATACATGTACATACAGTAGACATAGTGTGTGTATGTATATATATATATAGATAAACAGACATACAGACAGACAAGTATAGAAGTAGACAGACAGGTAGATGAGTATACAGACAGAATAACAGGTAAGGACACAGACAAACAGGTAGATGAGCAGACAGACATATACGTATACATGTACATACAGAGAAACAGACAGAGAAACAGACAGATAGACAGACAGACAGACAGACAGACAGACAGACAGACAGGTAGATGAGTATACAGACAGAATAACAGGTAAGGACACAGACAAACAGGTAGATGAGCAGACAGACATATAAGTATACATGTACATACAAATAAACAGACAGACAGAGAGACAGACAGGTAGATGAGTATACAGACAGACAGGCAGACAGGTAGATGAGTATACAGACAGACAGGCAGACTGGTAGATGAGTATACAGAGAGAATAACAGGTAAGGAGACGGACAAACAGGTAGATAAGCAGACAGACAGGCAGGCAGATGAGCAGACAGACAGACAAGTACGCGTACATGTACATACAGAGAAACATACAGACAGACAGACAGACTTACATTGTAAGTAGTCAGAAAGAAAGACATGTAAGTGAGTAGACAGACAGGAAGAAAAGCAGACAGACAGTCAGATAAGTAGGCACATGTGTAGATATATACTGTATACCGTAGAATAGATAAACAGACAGACAGACAGACAGACAGACAGGTATAAATTGATAGACAGGTAGATTATTTATAGATGAGTTAAATTTAGCTAACATAACAAGAGGAATAGAAAGTGTGGTGTTCGTTTTATGTGTGATAAATCTATATTGTCTATCACTTTAGTTCACTGAACAGACCTCAAAGCACTACGCCGGTCCTCTCTGCCGAACGCTCTCGGTTCAAATGAGACCCAAATGCTGCTCTTCAATTTATATAGCCTTCTAAAAATAGCTGGGTTGTACGTTGTGAGTGACACTTCCTACGAACCAACCAGCGGTCGCGTGTTGCATCGAACCCCTCCCACTACTCGAATTTAGCCCTGCCCTCTAGAAACGGCACCCAAATCGTCGGCCCTTTTTTCCTTATACGGTTACGCACAAAGTTGATTGACAGACAAACACGCCTCCTCGATTCGCGAGCATCCGCAGACGCTGCTTGGGCTCCACACACTGACTGACACAGTAACCCGCGAGCGCCCGGTGCTGCTGCTGCTGCTGCTGCTCACATTTGAAAGAAATTACGCGGAAAACTAAACGAAACGCGGACGCATGGATCTTTCACAGAAGACATTTTAAGAGAGTTAACCGAGACGTTTCGCATCGCGACTGATCTGAATGTTTCAGTCGAACGAGCAGAAGCGAACGCGGATTCCTCGCGCAGAGAATCAAAGTCTCACGAACGCGCCGTATAGCTGCGAAAACATGGATGTTCTGGCCAATTACAGTATTTTTCAAGAACTTCAACTCGTTCACGACACCGGCTACTTCTCTGCGATGCCGTCGCTGGAGGAAAACTGGCAGCAGGTGAACAGCTTTTTCGCAATTTGTTTAAACTTTTTCTATCGCGGGTTTCGCCTGTCAGTGAGCTCGTGCGCGCGCAACTTCCAAAGACGCGCATCAAAAGATGTTTATTGCGTTTTTCCCGCACTTGCAACTCATTTTGCGTGACTCTAGGATCACTACGGCTCGTTTGCATTTAATGTTGTATTGCATTATATACTCTTGTTTCCATGTCTCACTGTAACTTCTGTTCCCCAAGCGCGCTGCAGCCTGACATGCTGGCAAATTAAGATCTGAATAAAACAACCAGAGACTGTTTGAATAATAGATCTACATCTGTCCTATCGATGTTTTTTCAGTCCTCTCGGCGTGGCACAGACTCTCGACTCTACTGCATTATATATAAACGCACGCGCGCTTGATTGAGTTATAATGTGTCCGGAAGTTAAACGCGCGTGACAGGAGTGCACAGCATGCATGTGCATGGAACTGTGTAGAGCTTTACGTTTATTACAATAAACACATTTTCACGAGAATGGCACTTTTTCGTGCACGAGGAAAACGATGGCACGCGGCGCGCAGAGAAAGCATATTGACATCCACATGGCCATCGGTGTGTGCACCGGCGTGCTTTCATGACCGTCTGAGATTTATTAAATCCATTTAGGGAACAGAATCGGTCTGCACCGTGCACATGTGAGTAATGACTGTAGTACGGGACTGCGCCGTCGAGAACGCATGGACGCCCGCATGCTTTGCGCAGAGTTGCGCTCTCCGCAGTGCTGAAGGGGAAACGCATGGTCCGATGGTGCCGGTGCATTGCTTTTCAACGTGCATTGATTTCTTGATTGTTCGGCCATTATTTCTTATGCTATGGGTTGTGAGTGCATTCGTACTCATGCAATCCGTTCTTTTGAGTGGTGCAAAATGCTTGCATGGACTAGTGGGTGCATTGGCACCATGGACTTTTGGTTAGGCTATATGTTCATTATGCCTCAAGCTTTGCGTTTCAATAGGTGACCGTGCGGTATTGGTCATCAGGTTGTACTTTGACACTTTGAAAAGGGGTCAACCAGAATTTAGGGGCCAGTGTTTTTTAGTGAAAAAAATAATGGGACAGGCATGTCCTGCAATGTGACAATCTATACTTTTTCCCAAAAAGATATCGCCTTAACATAAAACACAACCAAACGTAAGATAAACACAATGGTGAAAATAAATTGCGACTAGTTAATCTAACTACACATACCGATAAATCAGTATTTTACGTTAAAATATATATTATTTGTCATCAACCCATAGAACCTTTACTTGCATGTAGAGGAAGCAGCCTTGCTATTGACTTGCAAAGAACTGTATGAATTAGAAATGCTCAAAGACTGACATTTGACCTCAATATAACTCATGTGCCTTAGGTGCTCTATAGTTCTAAGTGAGCCTAAAGGCCAGACTGGAGAATATTGCTGAATTGCTCACAAACCGTGTAATCCCCAGTAAATGGAGAGAAATAGGCCAGAGCAGACTAGGCTTGGATAGGCCCACACAAGATCTGTTATTTTCTAGATATCATCTCATCAGGTATCTGGTTGTGCTCAGAATCCACCGCAGATTAGTGGTTGTGATTGTCTTGATCTCTTGATCTTAAGTGAAAAAAGTGTAGTCAACATATTGAGGCACTGCACTTATATGTGCAGGCTTGTTCAACATATTCGATACTTGATTACATGACAATTTCAAAAATAGTTTAAATGTGGGTTGAATATCCACCTATATAAATCGAGGAAGTATCACACAGTTAAAAAAAGATTGTATAGCCACAAGACACAGAGCATAAGTTTTGTGCCTGAAGCCTTTCCATCAACCATTTTAAGCCCTAGAGCTGACAGAGGATATAAAAAAAATCTCACCTTGAAAAGACTGTCAATGGGATTCACCTAGTCATGTGGAGAAGGACGACTGCAATATTGGAACAGAATGGCGTCCATTCCCATCAAAACCGAATGACCATTCTGGAACACATATGGGATATGGTAACATTAGACTATTCTGGAGCGCTTTAGTATCTATCAAAATAGTATCTATTTTGGGACTTCTGGGAACTTGAAATGTCTTTTGTTCTCTTTGCTTTCAACTTTCAGATATTTTTAGACTATGAAATTCTTGGTATTAAAATCTTGCTTGCAGCTGCAATAACATGTTGTGGGGAGGGATGGGGAAAATAATGCGTTTATGAGATGTTTTAATGCAATAATAAGTAGTAGGAGTGGGTGATATGACCAAAATCTTACATAAGAGTACAGCTAATTGTATAGACGGTTTCATAAGACTCAGGCGCCTGGCCCGAAGTTAACTTCTGGTCGGTTTTTGTTTATCGGTCTGGCTAGTAGCTAATAATATATATATTCATAATTACATTTAATATTAATTAATATATATTAATACATCAATCTAGTATTGTACAATAATTGTATTAAAAAAACAATATGTTGAATTTTATTGTATGTTAATTTGAGTAAATAATCAATATAACTTGTAACTTCGCAATGTAACTTTGTCGCATTTAAGTGTAGCCAAGAATGGTTCTTCTATTGATAACCTAAAATAATACTGGCTAGACATACTTTCATCTTGGAAGAGTTAGCTATGAATTAAAGGATTATATTATCAAATTAAAATATTACACATAAGCTACGAATAAGCTAATGTACACACACACCTGTGACATCACAATGTTTATTTTCCAGTTACATTTCTTTCATGCCAAAATCTCTAGCCTACCTACAGATACTTTCATGCCCCCGAGCCCTAATAAGTAGTTTGTTCTTTATAAGACTAAGAAAAATGTTAATGGTTTCAAGTCAAAAATAGTACTTCCAACAGCAGGAGATTTCAGTCACTATATGATGCTAGTTAATGGTCCTTCCTAGCTGTTCCTGCATGATTTGTCATACAGCAGAGGCAAGGAATTACTAATAAGCGTTAGAATTATGACTTACAAGAGCAAACAGAAAACACCACACATTGCTCCAAGCAGTCTCTACTAGGTTTAATTGATGTGCTAATACTACAATAATAGGCAAGGTTAAGTTTGACTCACTGATTAGGATTCTGAGATTCCCACATCAGGATGCGGTTGTGAAAATGTTTTTGTACTCTGTGTCTTCGCGAGCTCAGATCAACCACAGACGTTTTTCTCTAACAGCCTTGGGCCAGGGCATACTCTGTAACAGATACTGTAATGACTCTCTGAAGAGCCTAATGCACTGTGCTAAGACAGCACATTGTGTGTTTCACAGTGTCAACTACTTACAGGAATGCTTCTCTAAAGTCATTACACTGCTTTCTTCACTAAATGCCCCGAGGAAAAGTTGGGAGTAAAGTCTAAGAATAAACCAGAGTAAGTTTAACCCCATATCTCAACTCTAGCCAAACCTCGACAGCTGCATTTGGAAAAACGTCTCATTTCCTCGTGATTCACTTCCTTATCCTTATCACAACCCCTTTTTTACCTTGGTCACAGCACGCTGGGCCGAGCTGCAGAACTGCTCCTGCGGTCGCATGCTTATGAGGATTGACAGGCGGCACGCCGCAAAAGTGCCAAGCGTGCATATTCTGTGCTGCAGTCTCTCGCATCCAAGCCTGTGACATGCTGAAACTCCGCCTGCCCAAAGCTGGAAATGAGATTTAGGAAGAAAAACATCAAATCTTTTCAACTTGCTTCATTGCACATAGCTGTCTTGGGTACGTATCCCACAAAACTGTCTTCAATCCATGCTCGGGCCAGTGCAGGCAGGGGTTGCAAGGTCTCACATATCCGCCTCCTTGTTTTGGCCCATGGAGTCCAGCGTATTTCCGTTACTGTAGGCTATGACTGCTGAAATGTGTGTTATGTAATTCTCCGAGCGCTACAGCTGCCTTCTAAAGAGAGCAAGTCGGCCGCCGGATAGAGTCAAACCCGAGCCTCTCCTGAAGGCACATCACTGTGAAATCTCAAATAGGCTTCTGGATCGCACGACTCCGTGGCCCACGTCTTCTTGCTGGAAGACAGACCATACGGATCATTTAGTAAAACACACAGATACAGTTTATCTCGTAAGAATAATTTATGGACTTACCAGCAACGTTCTCAGCAGTGGCTCGCCTCGAGACGTAAATAAGACACCCTGTCCTCTGGCTGACTTTATAGCGATACTGAAATATTACACAAAAGAGACTCTTCAGAGCCCATTGAAAACCAGCTCAGATCTTTCTAACGTTGAGACATTATCCCGATTGCGATTACTAGTGCATTGCGTCTTAACCAATTATTGCAAACCAAATTTGTCCATTCGCACCCTTTCCAGACTCCATTCACACTCTCTGCTTGATTGCACATCCCAAGATTGAGCTCTCTGCATCATCAGATGTGTTGGCTCGTATTATCAGCATCAGGGTCCTCATTTATCATCCAAACCAGCGACAGATTTTTGGATAACGCACCGTGTAATGAAGCTAAAATTATCTGGTTCCTTGAGATAACATCGGAGCTCTGATTCCGTTGCTACAGACAACCATCAGTGATTGAAAAAGACAAAACAATAGCGCTCTCAATCTCACAAGTTGATTTTGGGAGTTATTAGAATACATTTGTCACGCAGACTGCATGGCTGATGTTCGAAGACGAGTATGGCCCACAGAAGTGAGAGACTTTTTAAATATGCAGAGAAACCGTATCATTAGTGCCTACACCAAAATATCTTGCTGTACCTTCTGACAGGTTCACTTCCGCAGGTGGACTTCGGGTGTGAAAGCGGAGCCCGCTGCAGGGTTTCGTCAGTAGCTAAGTCACTCGTCTTGGCTCCTGCAAAGCAGACATATGGTGCTTTCTCAAGATTACTTAAGAACGTGGTTGCAGTGGCTCTTGCGTGACGCACACGACAGCTACTGAGAATTCGGAGGTTACACAGCAAATGTCATTAATAGCATTCGGTAGGCGTCACCGTAGGCTTTTAACGTCGATTTTATTTTTGCTTTTGGAACCAACATTTCGCTACAAACACAGATAATAGAGAAAGTAAAGTAAATTTTGGCACAACTAAATCAAGAAATGACAAAGGTGGATTCCACCAAAACATGTCAACCGTGTTAATTAAAAAAGTTATGATATTGCATTACTAAAATATACGTAATTGTGCCGCATCACTACTTTAAAGTTATACAATAAGTTGCTCTTTTGTTGGTGAAGTTTGCATGCAATGACATATACAACAAATATACAGATGGTTTTCATTTACAAGCAATGTTGTTGAGTTTTTATAACATTCATCTCAAAGTGCTACTTAAGACAACAAGATACATGCTACAACAGTGCTTGCGCAACCAAAATATACCCCCATATCATACCAATATGAGTTTATTTTCAGTAAAAAAATGAACTAAAAGTATTTTTTTAATAAAACAAGTAACACGGTACTTGTGGAAACTAAGATTTAGCTTCCGATTACCCAATGCTGGTGATAAACCCATGCCACACCTTCCAAATTACCGGCACCATTCGTGACAAAACGTCAAATATTTCCACTCACCCTCACAAAAACTTGTTCTCCAGTTCAGTTGTCACATGTGACTCTTATCTCACCAATAACAACAGTCCTGCCACTGCAGAGCCTGTGCGAGAGTGTCAGGGTCACCCTGTAACAATACTCAAACTGACCCCCAGCAATCCAATTAGACTCCTGCACTACAGCAGCGAGTAGGCAACCCACTCTAGGCGCTGAGATCATTAATCTGACTGAGGCCAGATGATTGCCCGTGATGGCTGCCACATTGAAGGGTGATGAAAAGGTTAGCATCTGATGAAAGAGTAGACGGAAGATGCTGCGCTCATTTGTCGAAGGCCTCCAGAGTAAGTGTCAGCACCCAGAGCTGCGGAGCAAAGTGAGGCATCTTTATGTATGAGTCCTGAATCTAGTGCAGACGGGAGACACAGCTCTGGCACTCCAGTCTTTGATTAACAGGCCGACTAGAACCGTGTGTTTTTTTCCTCTCGCTCTCGCACACAGCTTGACAGCGATTTTCCCTTCATTTAAGGCGGAATTTAAAACTTCTACAAAGCGACGCAGGGTACGGAATGATTGGGCCGCCGCTAACATGGAAAAGACATGCAAATGTTCTCACCACTTTGTGGGAAGTTTTAGAAAGGTGACTCGATGCAAGTTGACATCAAATTAAACCTGACCTTTTTACCTCTTATACACGTTCCTAGTGCTTTCGTGAGAAAATATCTAATGTTCCATCATCAAATATCTGGTTTTAGTCATAAAAGTACAGTGGCTTATGAAATATACATATTTAAAGTCAATGTATAATGTTCGTATGCAAATGTAAAATGATGTTTTACAGGGGATTAGGCAACATCTAACGTATAATGTCAGTGTAAACTTAAAATAAATAATACAAATTTTGGAATAATATTTTCATTTCATGTCTGCGTAAGTCTCTTTTTTTAATCATGGTATGTTGCTAGGCAACCACTTTTTGTTAATGCAATTCAATGCACTTTGTTTTGGTGTCGTTCATCATTCATTGAAAGCATGGATGTTAGAAGCCAGAGTCATCTTCTATACCTCAAAAGAAAGCCTTCCAACAGACCTTGAGAGATACAATGAAGGACAATATTCTCTCTGTAAACAGCCCATCACTTTTCTTCTCTTTTTTCATCCCAAGCCATCAATCACCGGCAGCAACGATTCGGCCTCAAAATGGTTCATGAAATTTAAAGTGACAAGAGGCGTTGTTTATCAAGGTTTATGCAAGCTTCAATCAATCACACCTTATATTGCTGCGCTGACGAGTCCGCAGCTATACTGCAGTTAAGAGAATTCATCTAAAGTGCACACTAGATTTGATCTATTATCACCACAAAACCAACAATTCAACACTATGACGTAAAACAGAAAAGTAGCTAACTTGCTAATATTTATTTTCATTTTTGATTTTCAGAAAAGCGTGTTTGAAAGATTAGCGTGTGAAGTGTCAGTTGAGGGATTTCTGCGCGAAACAACGCTGAGCTAAGCACTTCTGCTGCCCCAGCGTCTGTGGCATGGATGTGTATGTGTGGACTTACTCAACCGTGGCATATATGCAAAGCCAGCTGTATTTCCATATGCTCCAAGTTACCGTTGTCTGAGTTCCACATGACCTGGCCGGGCTCCAGTACAGGCTCGCAATGTAACACCTGGATACAGCAATACCCAGTCTCACCAGCCCATCCCTCATGTTGAAGCAGGCAAACGCTGCGTTTCTTTCTCACCGGTCTGCAGTTGCTGCTCACTGGAGGAGGCGCCGTGCAAATTTGGGTCTCTGTCAGTCAAGCTGAGTTTTTTGTGTTTTGCATTCTAATTATACGCCTACAAAAATAAGCTGAGATCAAATGGAATAAGGCTTTTGTTATTATATTAAACTAGATTTTTACATTTTGCTTTACTTTACAACATGGTTCATGGATTGAGGGTTTTTTAGGACTTAGACGGAGTTTAGGTTTTCTATGTGGTTGTTAGGGATTGCTATGCGGTTGCTATGGTATTCCTGGGGTTGTTTGCTTACCCAAGTCAAATAGCCCAACCTCAGGTGTTTTAGACATTCTGGTCCATTGAAATGGTTTGGGTTTTATTGCCAACCACTTTAAAATCGTTACTCCAATTACTCCAACAACTAAAATTTTAATTTGGTTACATTCACATAGTTAACAAATTATCACACAACAAACAACGATGTGCAAAGTTAAAAATACTGAGAGTTGAAATCTGTAACCTTGTAATGGGCAAAAGTTGCATTTTAAGTCTATTCATATAGAATCTTTCCAAAGGTCAATACACAACCAATCTACAACCAATTAAAAACACATCAATGCTCATCAATAATATTCATTAGCATTCACTGGGAATGTGTTCTTTGTATTTTTATACTTTGTTCACTAATTCATCTTTAGTCAAGGCAATACAAAACTTCCACCCCTTCCTGCGGCATAAGGAGGTTTGTCTTTGTCGTAGCATGGGAAAGCTATTTGGGTCGGAAGTTATTTTGGGACGCTTTGCTAGAAATACCTGTGGGAGTGTGTAATAGTCAAAACGAGACCATCTTTTTGTTCGAAACCGGTGTACTCATTTACATATGTTTAGAACCAACTTTGTTGTTGTTCAGGTTGCATTTGTTCCAGTGCATGAGCACGTATGCGCCTAAATGAATGTTTATGAATGTCAAAACGTACCCAATTTCTGTTTACGTACCCAATTCCTCTTGCCGCTGTAGTAGATTATCATCTATTTCTAATTTAGCCAATTATAAGTCATTTGATTCACAGTTGTGCAGCGGCAAACTCAAGCAGGTGTGAAAAGATCATCCTCCCCTTCTCAAATCCCTAGGTTTCGCTTTCAGTCTTGGCACGGACTCATATGATCGTTCCCCCGAGGTTGAAACGTCCCACGTGCCTCGAGAACAATAGGAAAGATATGTCATCCAAACACATGACTCACTATCCCCATTGGCTGGCGTGTTAATTACAAAACAGGGTTAAACGTGCCTAAAAGGCTCCTTTGGTGGGGTAATATGAAAGCGATGGCAAATCTAGACTCCATCTTACATTCTCAGCGGTCGGCCCTCAACTTTTCTGCTTTACAATGCGCACTTAAAGACAATGAACATCCCGTCTGGGGTGATTCAAAATGGCCACAGTAAGTAGGCTGCGCGCCTCTCTTAATGGACTGAACTCGATGAACTTGCCTCAGAGGGGAAGGTGGGGGCCGTCGCGCATCCCTGGGATGGAGGGAACGTGGAAAAGGCAGCTAAAGGTACAAACGCTCAGTGTATTTGTGTATATAAAAGCATGCGACTGCTCTGTAAGATAGAACAGGTTTAATGGCGGCATCATTCCCACAGTGTGCAGTAATGTGATAGATCAGAATAATGTAATACTTAGGAAAGAAAAATAAGACGGACGCGTTTCCTTGGCAGTGAAAAGGTTGTGGATTTGATTCCCAGGGAACACATATACTGATAAAATATTTCGCCTTTAATGCTGTTGGATAAAAGCATTTGCAAATTGCATAGACATACAAGATGTATCAATAAAAAAAGTATTATGTTTATTATTTGCTTTAATGTAGAGCTGGGCAGAAGAATCACATTTAAAATGTGTAATCTGATATTTACTGATCTTTTTTTAGAAATATCCATAGGATTTGTATAAATTCTTTAATCATTGACTTGAATCGAGAGCTTGTGAATCGGAATCGAATAGGAACATCAGAATCTATACCACAATTTAATGTGTCAGTAGCATATATAAAAATACATTTCCAAACATCCTTCGTCATTAACAGTACCATTTAGGAGAGATTTTTACAACATACGGTATGAGCCACAAAGAGATCTGATCTCACCATCGAGTCAGTCTGGGATTATATGAAGAGACAGACATTAAAAGAGACATTCAAGAGACACCAAATCTATAAGAAATGTGGCAACATCTCCGAGTTACCTGTAAACTGCAGTACTGTAATTTGTAATGAAAATAGCTTGTCATTGGTACACTTGCACGGTTTTGTAGGTTTGCTTTGTGCAAGTAAGTTGTTTCAAGCATCTTGGATATGTTGACAGTTTTTAGGATTTAGACTGTCTTTTCATGTAATCCCAGATTGCCTTGATGCTGATCAGATATTTGTGTGGGTCATACCGTCTGTTATAGGACTCCTTGTTCATATACAAATATAAAACCTTGCATTATTACAGTTATAGAAGTATTTAAAATGCATATAGACACAATAAAGCTAAATATATCAAACGAAAACCAAGGTTTTTTTGTCTGACTCTTGAGCTGCATTTTCATAAAAAAATATTCAACACATCCAAATACACCAAGCAACCTTCAGTTTTAGACATAACCGTTTCCTTCTACTAGAGTTACTGACAGTTTTAGGACCTGCGTGCAACCGAACAGCTACAAATTCTGTAGTTCGGTCAAAAACTGAACCAAACTAAAGGGTGCACCGGTGCATCAGAGGAGCTCTGGGAATCTCCTCTGCCAGGCCTGTTGTCGAATGTGCGCTGCATAGCCCGATGTAGAGGGATGTTCACTGTAAGCTTACCCAACCCAAACCCTTTGATCCTGGCCTTTGTAATGCAAATCAAAAAGAGTAGAGAGGGCACCAGGCACAATCTTCATAATGGAACTATGACGAAGCCCCTTGACGAAGGGGGTTCTTATTTCAAATTTGGACTACATAGTTTATCAGGATGGTATTGTGCAGGTAGGATGCTTGATCGCAACCTGTATCACTGATATACTATAATTTTGTCAGTGGGCAAGAAAAGAACAGGAAACAATTATTGGATCCCAATTGTTAATGGCCAATGCCAATAACTAGAAAGGTCACAAGCCAAAACAATGCGGGTTTTAGCGAATAAAATATATTTTTTTAATTCTGTGATCATTTATTCACCCTCATGTTGTTTCAAACTTTTTAATTGTGAAACACAAAAGAGGATTCAGTGGTTTCGTGTCCTCACAAGTCAATGGGGGTCAATGTTGTTTGGTTACCAACATTCTTCAAAATAATCTTTTTGTGTTCTGCAGAAGAAAGTCATACAGATTTGGAATATAAAGTACCGATTAATCGCGATTAATCACATCCAGAATAGAACATTTTGTTTACCTAATACATGTCTTTGTACTGTGCATATTCATTTAGTATTTATAAACTCATACACGTATACATATTTTGAAAATATTTCTTTGTATTTATTTATATTTACCTATTATTTAAATTATAAATAAATGTTTATAAATTTGTATATGTAATTTTTTTCTTGTATGCATGTATGTTTATGTTTAATGCAAAATTAATATGCACAATACACCGACATAATATTATGCAAACACAAAAGTTTTATTTTGGATGCGATTAATCACAATGAATCATTTGACAGCCCTAGAAATATTAAATGCCTCCTCCGATTGTCCATATTTTCCATGTGTTAAATCTTTTGTTTTGTATTATGGTTCTCATTATAAGGATTAGGCCCACTGACTCGTGCCACAACAGGTCGTCCCATCCTCAGGGCATGCCCCCTTCCCTTTGTATGTTAACAAGCCGTTAACCCTCAGTTAAATATGAGCAACACCCCTTAACTCCCCCGCCATCAATGGACTCATGCTGGGACCTAATGCTCTCTAAGTTCTTCAACGAAAATTGGTGGATCTTGATAAGATTAAGCAGCATTTCCAGACTGCGGCCGTAAACCAACCCAGAGACTCATAAACAACCAAATCCTGTTAAAGTAAGATAGTGGATCCTGTACTGAGCTGGCACTGCCTGTCGAATAATCTCAGACCGGCTCTGGCAACCCGTCCTAAATTTTCATTCAAGAACCATCATTTCCTGTTTAAAGCAATCAATGGACAATCTTTAGGATTGACATTTAAGAGAATCACAGATTGTACTTCTGTTTAAACTAATGTTTTCTGTTAATTTCTGATTTGGACTTCGCTCAGTTTTTGTGGATTTATACGCCGTGCTGATAGCGAAGCACCCACTCCCTTTTAGCTTTCTCTCAAATGGTCGGGAGGGAAATGTCAACATGAATTCATATTCAAATGAACTCCCTCTGACAATTAAAGTGACAATAGCCTTGACGCATGTGGCGAATTCTGGCGAGGCGCCGGGCTGCGGAGCGCACAAAGCCCAGTTGCACGCCTGACATAGTTTTGCTGATGAAGTGTCTGACTGTGGCTCGGTACCCATGCATTGACCTCTAACCCGGGGTTTTTAACAAACCACTATATAGCTATCAGTTGATTGTGCTGAATAGGCTGAAACAATGGACGAGGGAGTTCAATTGAGGTGACTTGCTGCCCTAGAGGTCGGCTTTAACAATCCGTCAGAGTTAGCTACTGTACGCTTTCTGCGCTCAAATGGTAACAAGATAAACCCATTTCTGAGAAGTTGTGTCTTTTAATTCGTCTCTTTGTAGCCTTCAGCATTCTGCTGCTTCAAATGAGACAATGGTGGTTTATTTCGCTTATTTATATGTTGAACATACGCAAATTATCTGAAAGATTCGTTTTCATTTTCATTTATTCTGCTCTATGTAAATATGAGACAATGTCTGCTCTGAATTTTGCAGATTTAATAAAATATTTCTACTCTGACAAACCCGAGAGCGCACTATAGATCTGTCGTCAAGGTAAAAACACGTCATGACAGTGCGGGGTGCTTATCATTGTATTTACACTAATAGAGATTAGAGCTTTTTCATCTAGTTATTTTAAACTGTTTACAGGTGATAATACTGTGTTGTTATGTCTTTCTTTAAAGACCCATTCAAGCAGTCTGTAGATGTCAGGCAAATTGATAAATCTATCGAAAGACCTTCAATTGCAAGTGACACCTTATGAATTTATTTTACATTAGAAAATGTTTTCAACATTTTCTAAAGTAAAACTTAAGAAAAAAACTTTAGTTGACCTACATTTTTCTCACTATAATTACTGTAGTTTAACCATGAAATGTGTAATAATTTTAAGTCATAAATATTACATACCGAAATAAACTATTTTTGTTAGAACCTCTAGTAAAGGATATATTACTTTTAGTCGTCATTCAGAATCGTAAAAGAATCGCAATCTCTATTTGAAACAAAAGAATTGTGAGTCTCAATTTCTCCAGAATCGTGCATATCTAGTTTCTATAGTTCACGACTAAATCATTCTTAATATTCTGATGGTTATATGTTGTTCTAACGTTTTGTGTAATTTATAAAATAGCTAGTGTTTCAGCACCAGAGTTGTTTACGTCTTGCAAAACGGTAGCTTGTTTTTGAGAACGTGTTCTATGCGAATGCCAATCGAGAAACACGTCTTATTTGGGTCTGGTGGATAGAATCCAAAATCACAGCTTCTTCAATACCGCCTGGTGAATATATTTCGCATTCCTAAACAGCGAGAAAAAAGGGTCAGCATGTACTCCCTTCAAGCTTCCTTCCTCCGATGGTAAAACTACCTTCAAATGGTCTGGCGCTGATTGATCCACACACATCAGAGAGCCGGTTTATTGCTAATTACACTGCCTTTTCCCCTAAAGCGTGAGCGTAAGATTAGCGCTAAAGCTCAGGAGAGACACAAACACTTGGACTGCTTTATATGCCTCCGGCCTGTAAAAATGTGCCAGGGCCTCTGTGCACAAGTGATTTCTTAATTGCCGTTATGTCATATCGGTTTTACTGTCACCGCACGGTTATCAGCCTCGAACCGCGTGCCACGCCATACCCCAACACCTTTAAACAAGCTGCGGCAAGCATCTACAATAAAACGCGTAACTGAACAGATCTCGTACGCAAAGGTAGCTTAATAAACACATGCTTAATTAAACCAATACCCTGTTATAGGCGGTGGCGCTGAACGGTGTCTTTGGAAAAGGACTGGTTCATACATCAACAAGATGACGACAAAAGTACTCCGGAAACGTTGACGTCTTTATCTGGCGCTTTTGTTTTGCCACTCGCGGTGCATGCAGTCCTGTTAATGCTTGTGTCAACAGGGCTCTACCGGATCTATTTCACGAAGGCCAGTTTTGCCTTTACGGTTACTTTAAGACATCAGCAGACATTAGCTCACATTCAGCTAACAGCAGCGCAGAGATAATGCGAATGTTCTTACACTAAGATGTCAATCCAATGAAATTTCACACAGGATGCCAAGTAGAAACTATTAGCGAAACATGAATTTTAAAGATATGTTGCAAGGCTTTCCAGTTTTATTGATCCACTTGCCTACAAACTACACTGTATAGTCAACAATTACACTTAAAACAACCAATTTCATTTTCACTTCTACCATGATTCTAAAAACGTACGCCATTGCCTCATCATACCAACACAAAAACGCATTTATTTGATTTTCTTCTATTCTTCTTTGCTTTCTTCTTAGCAACACTGTAGCCTGATATCTCTGTTGTCTGACTCCTGCATCTCCTGCGTTTGCCTAAGACTACGTGTGAATGTGTGTGCAAGCTTACCGCAGATGAGATGTGGGTTATTTTTAGGCGCCGCCTGGCGAGGCTGTAAATGGGATGCAGGGCGAGTTGCGAGGGCCAGTGTTGATGAGATCACGCACGGCCCCATCATTCCCCGTCCTATCGATCTGCCACGGCCCGAAGGGGGATTGTGTCTCTGGGTGCCGCCAGCTGGCCGGTCCCCTCCTGAATCAAAGCACCGGCAGGTGGTCATTTGTGTTGCCCCCTCTCCCTTTAGCCAAGTCTTACATTACAGATCAATGGCTGATCAGAGAACAGGCTGGATGAGTTTCACTTCTGTGCCCATCCGTCAGGGGGGTGTCATTGGAGTAAGTGGATATCTGGAGTCAGTCTGTGTATATCTAAGAGAACACAGTGTTTGAAATAGCTTTTGTTCAGGCTTCTTTGTTATCTACTATGGTTATTAACTAGATATATAGTCGCAGGTGCTATACAGATTTATTTCAACAAAATAGTTTCGAAAACTAAGCTTGAACTATGTTTGTTGTATGCATTTTAATGTGAAGAGAATGTTGTGAAAGATACGGTTTATGACAAAGCAATGCACGCTACTTGACCTTCTATTATGCCAAACACATTATTGCAGGGATGCACATAAATCACCATCAACGCTGAAGCTAATTTGCCCAAATTGTTTGGTATAATTTACTATTTAAATGACCATTAAAATCACTTGAAAGGGGTACTTTAAGGTTAAATGCCTTTTGGCATTTAAAAAGCTTTAAATAACAAAGGGCCGTGTATCATCAACAACTTCGCAATATGACATAATGCAAGACCAAGACCACGGTGTGATGTGATGTGTATCATGATACAAGTCAATTTTGAATTGAATTTCTTCCGATCAGAATTTAGTAACAGTATTATCTGTTTATTGTACATAGAATAGCTGTTAACTAAATAACCGAGCAAATAAATCATCGGTCGGTTACCAAACATTCTTCTAAATCTCTTTAGTCTCTTTAAATGTGTCTGCCAAAAAATTGGATTCAGTGTAGTGAGGTCATGTGACAACAATGTAGCATACTACGTTTAAAATGTCTGACGTGCATACGCATTCACATACTCAAGAATAATGTGCAGTATGCAGTATACACTCCATCTCGAACACAGAGAGTGTCTCTTTAAATGCACATGGTCCTGAATGGATGTCGATAGGGAGACATCACATGCCCATTCTTGAAATTGGAAACCAATTGTGTACCTTCCGCAGAGAAACAGGCCAGCACATTTTCCACTTTCTGAACTTTTGACAAATGTACCAGGATGGCGATCAACTACCTGACCTGACAAATCTCCCCGTTCCACGTTTTTCAGAGAGCTTGTTGCCTTTCCGCTGCCAGCGGCCTTTAGCTCGGGGCGGGCGATGCTAAATCATCTCCCAAAAATTAATAGAGCATTTCTCTGTCAACTCGCTTAACATCTGTTTGCATTTGATGTGGATGGCTGTGCTGCATTTCTTCTAGGGCTCCTCATTCATTTTTATAACCAGCTTGTTTTATTAGCTTTGCTCTCTGTCAGCTGCGGGGAAGTTGCATTTCGATGCTAATTGGCGCGCCGCGTGACGATATCCCCGCCGAGCCCTGTAGCACGCGCTGAGATGGTATCGGGGTATCTTCAGCTCGTTTCTCAAATCAGATTATCCTATATTAAACTTAATATAGTGGGAGCCATAGCCCGTCTCACATTACGTTCACGTTGCTCGGTTTATGGGGGTCGTAAAACGTCGGGGCGCTGCCGTTCCATGTTATGATGGCTAGAGGGCGTGCTGGGACGGATAGAGGAAGTAACATGTTTTCACAGGTGCACAGATGCAGAAAAGATAATTGCGCAGCGGGTTCGACTATAGGAGACAGATGTGTCAACGTCGCTGTCATAACAACTGATCCCGAGCCAGTTTTGTCACTTTACAGATGATAGATCGACGTCAAACTCACGGCGAGGAACAGGTCACAAATCAGCAGCGATGGATGGGTGTCGGAAAAAAGGGCACCTACGTGACTGACAGTTAAGGGCCTTGCGTTTCTGGCTCTCATATTCGCAGCTGCGCTCGCTGCAGGGCATGTCACAGATGACTCACTTTATCAGTTTAAACCTCACAATGTTTGACAGTCGCTCATTCCACGACGTGGTGCAAGATGCCGGCAGGGGGTCTTCACTCGCTCGGTTGGGGCACCCAGTGACATCACATACTGTTGTATTTTCATGCTGTGTAAGGTTGAGCTGAAATAGATTTTTTCTCGATTTGACTGAAATGTATTCCTTTTTTTACTTACTATTCTTAGAAGCTGTTCTTAAATTATTTCTTGCAAAAAGTGACTTGAGCTGTGTTTTCATTATGAGTTCGAGGCTCAAGTGTAAAATGCTATCCAAAGCATTTGTGGCATAAGGTTGATAACCAAATAAATAATAAAACAAGAATATATTTATAATCTCAACTCGATATTATAGCATTTTTTTTTCGTAGTAGCTAACATTATTTGACAAAATGCTGTCAACACTGCTCAATTGGACACGTTTTTTCTCCTTATACTTTTCTTATAAGACGGGGTGATATGGCGTAAACAGATCAAACATAGATCCTTCTGTCTCAGTAAAGTAAACGCGTGTGCATGTGCGCTGTCTGTCTTCCTCTCGCTGTCGGATAAATGCATATGCAGCTCAATAGCAATGCATTCAGATGAGATGAGTAAGAAATGCTTAGAGTCGTGGCCATTTATATATTTTCAAAGAATTCAACCGCCCGTCATCAATTATACCTTACTTATAGATTTGTACTTATGTGGCTTTCTGATGTCCACTGAAGGAGGTCGAATGACCTTGAGTTAAATTTGCGGTTTGTTTTATACCGTAGCCTCTCGCAGATCAGGTGTGACCCGCACAGGGAATACAACATGATATTTAGGCCATCTGTTGCACAACCCAATGACACTCTTGTCTTTTTTATTGCCTATTTTATGGTAAAAGCAGGGCGTCGCGTTTTGATTAAACATTCAAATTACAGAAGACTCGCAAATCTGCAGAGAATCCTTTATCGCCGTTTTCTGATTGATTGGCATCAGACTGTTCAATGCGACCCAAGCTCTGCAGCAGACACATTGTGTTTGCCATTTTAAGTAGTAATATCCCTGAATGTCACCTCCTCAGGGCCTATTGGGGGAGGGCTGAAGAAAAAGAGAATGAGATAAGAAAAAAAACAGGCCGGTCGGTGGCTTTCTATCACATTTTCCGAACGCATCACCTTCAAGAAAATATCTACCCCATTCATGACACGAGCATGCACCTCTCTGTCCGTCACATCCTGTCTGTCCACTCGGACCCTGTCTGCACCGGTCCCCTGTCATACGTGCGACAGTTCAACACGGTCGGCATGACACGCTGGACTGCTGAACCCCCGCAGCACGGTGCAAAATCAATCCTTAGCGTGTCGACGTGTGTCCAGAGGGCCCGTCATGCCCATGCGGCTGCCGCCGTGCTGACAGAAAGCTTTTTATGTCATAGATTGCGATTTATTTCACAAACACGCACAGATACACACAACCATCAGCGCTTCGAGGAGAATCTTCTCATTGCTTCATTTAAGTGACTAGTTGCCCGTCAGATCAGGACACAGAGAGAAAAAACTTGCATTTCTATAAAAGAGAAAACAACAGATTTTTCTAGAAACACAAATATTAGTGTTTTGAAAAATGGAGCCATATGGGAGAGAAATTCGACACACACTGAGTTGTACTGATGCTCTGATAAGATCAATATAGTCATGCAAAAATCTCTGTAATTTCAAGCCGTTGCGTTTCTGTCAGCGACTATTTGAGGCATTTAGATATTTGTAGGACTAAATGCTGAGTGACGTCTTGGGTAATATGAATTCTGCTATGCTCTGTTTACCTGACTCTCCCGAAACCTTGAGTTCAGTGCTGACGTTAAAATGCTTTTAACGCCGAGAAGACGACACGCGCTCTATTCATAAAATGACAAGCAAACAATATTGCCTAGCAACATTAGCGCCGACGATCTGCCGTCATGACTCAAACCTGAGACGTTTATAGCCAGAGGCCAGTTTGTCTGAGATGAGATAGGTTACTGTTATTATAGGTTACTTTGCAAAAGGTTTGGGTCATGAAATGAAAAGCGTTCGAGATTATATAAAACATGGCATAATATTTGATCTTGGTACTATTGCTTTTGCACAAATAGTTGTGTAAAAACGTGATTTAAAGATACATTAACTCACACAGTAGTACAGTAGGAGTGTAATGCTAGTCTGCCATACAATTTGACATTACGTTTTTCCGCCACTTTACAATTAATCTGTCTGGTAACTGTTTGACTTCTGTTATGATCGTATATCATTCATATGGTGTATCATGTAAATGCAAGCGTTTAAGCCTTTAGAAACTGGACGATTGGTGTGATTGGCTGAGGAAAAGCACAGTTTTTTGGATTACACCGTAACATTCTTACCAGTGGCAGATCAAATCCCATTACGATGCCTCTGGAGGTTTGGCAGCATTTTTGGCAGCATTAGAGAATTTGGTTTCCACTCTTGCATTGTGACTGCCGTAATGTTTAAAAACCAATAAGAGCACAACATGTGATATGACCTTAAAAAGTCATATGAAATAAAGAAGAAACACAGTATATACAGGTACATATGTGCACACATATTTATGCATTATACTGTATATAAAATGTTATATTATAGATTACAATTCCTATGGTATTTTTGCAGGTCTAAAGCCCATTGCACATTGAGTCCGAAATTTGCGTCCGATAATTATAAAAAAATGAATACGACCTCATTTTGTGTCAATCACATTTACACACTGCCTCCGATCATTTTGTCCGTCATTGAAAAATTAGTGATACTTTAGATATATTATCAACACATGAATAGAGAATGTAAAACAATATCAGGGATTGCACAATAATCATTCCTGGGAAAACCAGTTAGATCTCTATACGATTTGATACGGTAACAACATACGATACGTCTGTAAAATGACGTTTTCTAAAAATCATTCTAAATGTATAGAGAAAAGCAGCGTCCACACTTAAACAATAACGTTAAAACCTTATCAAAATCCACTTTAAAAGGCCAGCGCGTTAATAATGTGAAACTGCAGTGCATGAGCTAAAATAAACAGCATTATCTCCGTGGATGCTAATATAGTTATCGTTATGATTCTTGGTGTGAATGGGCCTTTACTTCAGACAGACTCCGAGTGTATATTATTTGAAGCATAGCACACTGAAAATGTTCATTTCAAACCAGCAAGAAAAATCTTGTTTTACATGACATTACCGTTTAAACATCTTTATGCAGGAATCGTAGCTTTCCAAAACATTGATGCATAATCGTATTACATTGATGCTGTTGTTCTACGTGCAATTCTTGAACTTTAGTCTGAAACATAAGAACCATAAAAAATGGAATAATCCAAGTGTAATTGCTAACTCTCTCTCCTTCTGTTTGATGAGACCGTATTGCTCCACATAAAGCACTCTAACAAGCAATTCAGGGCAGGTCTGTTTCTTCAGCTCCAGAGAGCTCCTAGCTTGTGCAATCAATCACAGTGCAAGCATCTATTTCTGAAGACCTGCTGAAGCAAATTATATGCAGTCTCGCTCTCAGTAGCCAGTTAACTGTCCAGAAAGAAGTTACAGCGAAAACAACATAGCGTTTCAATACATGTAGCGCTAACAAGGCAGAATGGGACAGATGGTTTTATCTTTCTATTTAATTTCTTATATAAATAGCCATGTACTGTAAAAACAAGTCCTTTTAATGCAATGTTTTTTACGAACAAATTGACACCATATTCGAATGAGTTCACAGTTAGCCTAAAAACGGAACAAAGACTTCTGTTTGGGTTGTGCCTCAGAAATTATGTCTCTTCAGTCCAATGTATGGTACGTTCTTGTAATCTAACGTTTTTGGTGCACTATTCCTTTATGTTTATTGTGGAGAAAAGCAGCACATTTAGACAATAAGGGCAATAAAAACTCATCTTTTTCCATAGACGTGCTTGGAGTTGGAGCGCTATCTTCAGACGGAACCCAAGAGGCTCTCGGATCTTTTTGACGAGGAACTAGACGACATCCTTACCCCGTCCTTCATGAAGGAAGACCCCGAGGAAGATCTTTTAGACCCCGTCCTTCCCAACCTGAACGAACCACCTAGCCCACCACCACCTCATCTTACCCCACGCAAAGAACCCCTCTCTTCCTCCTCCTCCGCTCTTCCCTCCCCAGACATCACCTTAGGGGTCAACGCTGCCCAGCTGAATGCCGTCACCTCTCTAACACCTCCCTCGTCGCCTGAACTGGGGCGGCACTTAATCAAACCCATGCACACGCTCAGTGCCTCGCCCGACGGGACCCTCACGCTCAAGCTAGTGGCCCGAAAGGTGGGCTTGAGCACCGCCAAGCTGGTGGCGGCCCACCCCGTGCCGCTGTCTCCGCAGCATAGCAACAGTGGGGCGCAAAGCGACGGGGAACAGGGCGGGACCTGCTCTGTGGGAGCTGGCGAGTTGGCAGAGAACAAGAAGAGGGTCCATCGGTGCCAGTTCAATGGCTGTCGGAAGGTCTACACCAAAAGCTCACACCTGAAGGCACATCAGAGGACACACACAGGTAAGCACGAACATGGGGCGGTATATTGTGAATTCATGAGTAAATATTGTTGTAAATGATATGTTTGTTGGTATACAGTATGTAAAAGAAAATTATTACAATTGAAATGTTGAGTTCAGCATGGTCAGGCTAAAATGATGGTTCTTATGATTGAAAGTTTTTTTATGTCTGCTAGACATCTTGCATCTGAAATCAGTTTTATTTGTTACGCTTGTGACACATTTGCATCTCAGGAGCCTGATTTACAGAAGCACAGGACACATTCTGAAGTGTTCTGCTGTAGCCGCCTGAAGAACAACAGACTGTAGATTTACCAGAAACGAAGAAAACACTAATTGGAGGTGTTTGAAAAGGAAAACATCACTTCTGTTGGGTTAGGGATTTAAACAAAACCTTTAAACAAAAGGCACTTAACTTATCCTGCACCATTCGTGCTACGGATATGATTGATACCTCAGATTATATGGCTGGTTGAGGAGAGGTGCGCTTTAAGTTTTCTAAATGATTTATGGCTGGCGGAAGTATAAAATGGACAAAAAGGTGGAATTACATTGACTTGCATGGAAAGAGGACGTGATAGGTGTGTGATGGGCCAAAACTTGTCGGGCTGAAAATCGACATGCAATGGTATGATAATAATTGTCTTTTCACATTCCGCTCGTATACAAGTATTTTAACAAGAATAAAATACATGAAATATGTTAAAAACAAAACATGGCCACATGAATCCATCACTTCCTCAATGCTATTTCACACAATACCAAAACGCTTAAGTAATTAATGATGCTTTTGCCATCACCATGGCAGCCCACCTGTTCCACCCCCTCGGTCGCAAACGTTTCCTCAAGGTTGCAACAGTACTTCCTCAGCAAATCTGAACGTTGCAGGAAACGGCCATAATTCTCTGTCTCTTCGATCTCAATCCAAAAGCACTCAGACTGCTGTCTCGCCGAGTGAATAACTGCAGCGTGATGGATAGACTGGCCGGAATGAGACGTATTCGCCCATATATTTCCCTACGTCTGCTCTACGCCAGTTAACGCACCGAAGCGGTTCCTGGCGCTCAGAACTTGAACACAGAACGCAGCAACGGCTCCCTCATGATGCTTTTGAAAATATTTGAGACGTATTTAGTTTGACAGGATTAGAAAAGCCGGACTCTGGAAAAAAGGATACGAGTGGAAACCATGTGAAATTCAAAAAATGCCTGTGAGATAACAAGAAACAAAACTAAACAAATATGAACAATGTATCAATGCACAGTGTATTAATATATAATCACTTTTCTGACGTCACAAAACATTCTTATTTCTCATATATCCCTCCAACAACCCGTCATTTAGAAACCATGTTGGTTTCTATGGATGTGCAAATCCTGTCCAACATTTTCCCAATCAGTGACCAGTTTCCCTAAAATATGATATTCCAAGAAAAGTGAGTTTGGTCGTGAATACCAATTCGATATTGTTTGCTTCAAAAGTAACAATTGAACAGGAACACACACACCATCTATGAAACGTTGTCTTGCTGGGTTAATGTTTCTTGTTTTAACGGGTGTATAAATGCTGACTTTGATACTGCGATACTTGTTACTAAAAACAAGTGATTTCTTCCCCAGTGATTTCTGTGTCACGCCTCTCAACGAATAAAGGAAACGCTTTAATTCCTGATGGCGAAAAGATTCGCCAATTCATTTGCAATTAGCGAAATCCTATTTCTGAGGCATTATTACCTCGACAAATTCCACGATTGAGGTTTGTAAAGAAAATGAAGGAGTGAATGGAAATGACATTGCCCTCTGGAGCGTTTTATGAATGGCGAATGAGATAAGACAGTTTTCGAAGGAATCGGCGGAACTGTGAAGGGGGTGAGGAGAGGAAAGTTGTGGCACTCATTTCCACTTTGTCCCCCTCTTAAAGATCCATTATAACAAAGTCTGATTTGGAAAACTATGAGAGCGATGATGGGCAGAAAATGGCTTTTTGCCGGGTGCGGGCAACAGCTCCCGAGCTCATAATGACTCTCCCTGTCTCCGGTTTAACTGAGAAAATGTAATTAACTGAGACTCAGGCACCTGTAAGGCTGCTCGGAGAGAGAACGTCTAGGCGAGTACGTGTATGTGTGATGGGGGTGGGGAGTTGCCAGGCAACCGGTGTGTCTCCGAATGGGACTCTATAATTGGGAACGATTCTTCGGTATCGGCGTTGGTTTCGGTTTACACCGCTAGCCCTGTCCGTGCGCTTTCATTCCCACGAGCCAGGCACATGCACATATCTACTCGTACATACATGTATCATGTAACATCCCGGTTGCCAGGCAACTGCATCCTCCCCTGCCAGTATGAGCCGTAATTGGCTGGTGGCACAGAGGGACAGACGATGCCAGATCGAGCCGGCTCCACTGCTGCCTCCTACATTACGCTCCTGCCCGGTTGCTAAGCGACAAACTCGTGCATCCGTGCCTCCCTGACTTATAATTGGCTGGTGCTGCGGTCGTAGCGTGCACAGGTCTAAACCTGTCCTGCTTAATGTGGCTAGCTGAAAGTGCGTATTAGCATTTAAATGTTGCTTGCTTTTATTTTAAAAAACGGTGGAGCGGTGATGTAAAAATGCATGGTCTTGATGCTAAACTTCCCTGGGGCTAAATGTGTACGTAGGTTTGCCAAAAGGAAAGTGGTTTCAGAGGCAGGAAGGGATAAACTAAAGAATTAGATCTCTTTAATATTTCAGTTGTTTCTCCTGCATCCCAATATAAAAACAAATGGGGAAACCTCCTTAAAGGGCCAGTTCACCTAAAAATGATTTCTGTCATCATTTACTCACCCTCGAGTTGTTCCGAATCTGTATACATGTATTTGTTGTGATTAACAAAAAGAAAGATATTTGGAAGAATGCTTGTTACCAACAGCCACCATTGACAACCATAGTGCACAGATTTAACAAGATAACCTTACAAACATTTGTCATCAGTTTTTTTCAAAACCAAATGATGTCCACTTAAATGTTCAATTATATTCATTTGAAATACGTTTCATTATACTATTTTCACTGTATGCCAACTATTGTTTAATTTGCATAAATCTGTGTGATGAAGATACTTGAATTAAGAACTCCATGAGGTCTCCTGAGTTATTAAAGAGGAACCACTAACCAATTACACATTTGAATACAAACCATTTATTTCGTAAACTTTCGTTCCCTTGCATGGAATTCGCCATGTTGTTTCTACAGTAGCTCAAAAGGGACAAACTGCTCTACAGGACGTGTTTCGTAAATACGTTATCTCCTTCGGCAAAGAAGCGGTTGGTTGCGATTCGCAACCTCACCAATAGATGCCGTTACATTTCATACACTGGATCTTTAAAAAAGTGTATTTTACTTTATATTGTTTTAAATATCAATCATTTGAGCACATGGCGAATTCATACAGTGTTGTGAGAATACTCGAATAAAGGCGCAGTCTTGTTTCGGGAGATTTGTGGCTATCAGGAGCAGTGTAGACAGGGCCATCTGGTTGACAGTAAATATGAGGTTCCTCTCCATTACCCATCATTACTACTCCAATTATCACCTCGCTCAGAGATCCAAATAAACTCTGCCTGCCCCTCATTCATACTGTACACCCAGTGCTGCTAATGAACAAGCCACCAGATTCCTACGCATCACAGCGCTCCTGCGATGCAGCGCCCATCCACAACGTAAAATACATAACGTGGAAAATGGGAACGAGTTCTTTCCCATCTGTTAAACCCAGTTAGATCTCACTGTAGGCTCGTGGAGTGCGAGCTGGTTTGGACCGACAGCTGTGTGCCCTAATGACGATCATGTATTTCATAAACTCCAATTGTGTCAACACTCTTCCGATAGGCTAATCAACTTAAAACAAATGAATTAGACGGCTGACTGGACCAAGTCGTTGATTTCAAGGTCCCTTGGGAGAAAACGTGTTTTAATCCGTTATCTGTCTGTTTTTGTGTCTGCGTCAGGGGAGAAGCCGTACAAGTGCTCATGGGAAGGCTGCGAGTGGCGTTTCGCGAGGAGCGACGAGTTGACGCGGCATTACCGCAAACACACCGGCGCGAAGCCTTTCAAGTGCAATCACTGCGACAGGTGAGGTTCTAAAGACCATACGGTTACCTGTTTGTTTTATTTCTAGTGTCCTGCAGTATGAATACAATCCTTATAACTATGAACAAAATGTCTCAGGTTATTATTATTATTTGTGCAGTTTTTGAATTCATTTCGAGACTACGTAAAGTGTATAAATATAACAAAATATATCTGTCACCCTAGAGGATCATTTAAGTCCTCAGAAACATATTTAGTCACTTAAGATGAAACATAAAAACACATGTCTTCATAAAATGTGTACCCGAGTGACATTTAATATGTTTTCAAGGAAAGCATTTCATACGATTTGATAGGTGTCAAATGATAAAACAGTGGATGTATTGCTACCATTGATGACAATAAGTGTTGTCTAACATTGTGGAACATAGGTAACATGGTAAACTACACCTGTGCTGTGTGAACTAAAGGGGAACAGACTTCATACAACCACAAAAAATCATTTTAACATCATTGTGTAAAGTAAGAAATGGCTCCGAAATTTTGTTTCTGAATGAAAGGCCGTAGTATATCTGGTTTAAAGATACTGCTTCATTTTACCCACTGTATATATGTATATTATAACAATTGTTTGTCAACATCACAAATTTGTTTTTCATTACCGTTTCATTAGAGAAAGATCATTTTATTGATGGAAACATATCAGCGCTTGCTCAAAAACAACAAATACATCAGCCTCATTTAGGTCATGTAAAATCCAACATCTTTTGGGGATTTGGGGAATTCTGTCATCGCTTCTGCAATCTGATTTATATTGTAAACATTACAGAATCTAACACAGGTGTCCTTGGGTCTAAAAACTGGATGAATACTCTTAAGGTTTCATTTTGTAATCTCTAAAATCATCCACCTGTCACCTGTGCCTGGTGGTCCCAAGAATTAAAAACATCTGCTATTCAAACAATGGATTACTTATATTAGCTCGGGTCTCATAAATAAGCTCACAAATGATAAATGATGAGTGACAGTTAGTGCTTCAAGTCTCAAGTAACTGTTCCCAACTTTGGGTATAACTTCAGTGGTTATTGTAGCAGACTGATACAAAACTGTTCTGGTCCTATAAGCGGTCTGAGGGTCCGACGTCTCTCTCTAATCAGATTCGCCTGTCACAAAATGGCAACAGAAACTGGAAGTAGGAAAACTATTAACTTTTTCCTGCCGCACTGCTGCCATAGCCATTCATTCAGCTTGTTTTCTTGCATTGACCGGACAAGCATTTTCCCTACTTCCGGTTTATACATGTCACGCTGTGAAATAGGTCTATTTCTAATACACCTGATAAACCTCAAACCGAACATCGTGATAGATTCCATTGCGATGATCGCTTTGGTAATGTACAGTATGAGCGGCCTGGGAGGGAGTGGGGACGATTGCGCTCCGGCATGGTTTGGGACACACTATAGATGCAGAGCTCTCCAAAGCTTCAGTTTGTTCGTCTGTTCAGACATCTGTTAACTTATCAGAGATGCACAACACCACACAGCAACTTTTCAGTGTTGCACCAGGCACAGTCAGTCGTAATCATTACAAGAAGCTAAGACCAAGCGACTAACAAGGTCTTCACACATTCATTCCAATAAACGGATATTACGTTTTTGTGGGGGTTATTTTTGAAAATACAGTCATTTAAATTTGCATACAAATTACATCAAATCTGTAATTAAATTACAGAAAAAAATTAAGTAATCCCATACTTTACATTTTTAAGGGAAAAGTAATTAAATTACAGTAACTAATTACTTAGTACCTAGTTACACGCAACAATGCAGTCGCGCTACTGTCACGCTACTGAAAAATGTGCTTCTACTTTTAGTTTGTTACTCCCCAAAACGGGCCTACAAAATATCAACCTTCAGCTGTGTAGCAGATGACCTTTAAGAGTCCCAATTGTACCGCCAACTAAAAATCAAGTTTTGAGCTTTCGCTACAGTAGCTTCTAGTTGAATTATTACTTAACTTAAATATTCAGGCTAGTACTGACACAAATGAATGCAAGTGAACCCTAATACGCTACACATGCTCCTACATGCACCACAAGACATAAAAACATTTATTACAAATCCACACCTCCATTTAGGCCCAACGCTAATCATGTTTCCAACAGATCTAAGCTTATACCACATTTAAACATTTTCCACAATGCCTGCGAGACGCTTGCCTTCTGGTATTGCCAGAGAGCGTCTACCTCTGAAGCGAATCTTAACTCGTCTCAGCTTTGATGTATAAACAGGTCCTTCATGCTTGTTAGACTCGCGTATCTCACTTAAGCTCAGCCCCTCCCACCCTTGTCATCCTGGCGGCTCGAACACCTTGGGGATTCCATCCTGCTGTTGTCACGGGACCCCCGGATTATCATAACAATGACAGAGTTGACGGTAACATTGGAGAGTATAATGCGACGTGCACCCTTCCTCGACCGAACAGTAAATACAGTAGAGAGAGATCCTAGACTCGTACCCTCGACCCTCGGGGCCTCTTCTTAATCCGTCCCTACCGTGTCCGGAACCCCTGTCGGGAAAGAGGGTGGGGGTGTCGAAGAGGGTGGAGGTACACCAGCTGGTTTGGTGCCTCCTGGCAGTGGCTTGATCTACCATCTGTCCAATCCTGCCAGAAAACACACCCCTTGATTTCCCTATTGGTGTCCATCCCAATTCCACCAACAAACCTTATAATTCCAGGACAGGTGAGACATTGCATGAAAACGTATGTCTCAGGGATGGGTCAAGGCGGCAGACTTGGAATCTGACAATTGGCTAGTCTAGTCCGTCAGCGAGGTCAACTTCACTTGATCTTTTAAATGAAATATGGGAGGATTAAGGTTGTTTTAATAAAAGCAATTAATAACAATAGTCTAATTCTGTCAGGATAATAGATCCCTTTCAGAGGCTGGTACGAAAAACAAGTGCAGTAGGGAAAAATTTGCATTTATTCATATAGCAGATGCTTTTATTCAAAGTGACTTGCAAATTAGAAAGCATTCAACATTTTGCCTTTAATTTAAGCTAAAACCCATGGGTATATAATGTATACCATGGTACGCACACCACGTATGATATACCGTGGTATATATTAAAATACCATGATATAACCTTACCATACACCGTCTGAATCTGGTTTCTTTCATCTGCAGGTGTTTTTCTCGATCCGACCACTTGGCGTTGCACATGAAGAGGCACATCTGAGGAGGAAGAGGATGAGACAAAAGGCGAGGTGGAGGATGAGACAAAGAGGAGGTAGAGGGAGAGAAAGAGAGGGATTGTGGGAAGGAGCTGGATAAACCTCAGGCCGTTCACCCGGCCTAGCAGAGCGGGCCCCTGTGAGAGACCGATAGAGGGCCGTAATTGATGGACCGTCATTGGATGCGCTTAAAACAGGTCTTGAGGTTCGGTTGGCCAGATCCGAGTCACGCCTGGGATTGGGCTTTGCTAACTGTGTGGACGTTTTATCTGATCAACTGTGCGGACTATACTTTAATAGGTATTTGCTTAATAATCAAAGCATCTGTTTCTACTTCTATGGCTTTCCTACATGTCCAAGATACGATTCATTTTTGTCTATTTCAAGTGCATCGTATGCATATTGTGACAAATTGACGGAAGGCAGTACAGTTTGGACATCAAGTCGAGAAACGGCTCCTTTGGTGAACATCTTTGGAGATGTTCCGTAAATGGATTTCCGTAAATGGATTGGTTTTTCCACTTTGAGCAAGGATTATATTTCCGCCTTGATCCCGCCAAGATCTAAAGTGGAACAGGGAAGATGGATTTAAATGGCGACAACATGGAGTTTTGTTTTTCTGCTCAAATGTGAATCTGATTGGATGCAGCGGAGGAATCGGTCTCACCTTCTACAAACGTGGACAAACCTCTCTCTTTCGAGTCCCACCCTGCCATCCAATAGCTGCGCAGCGACACTTTGAGACTTTTTTAAAGGAAGAGATCTTTTTGATTGGTGACTGGGTTATGTAATTCGTAAGACTTTTTTGCGTTTTTCTGTGGATGTGTACAAAATAAAAAAAAAGAAATGAAATGGACCAAAAACTGCCATATGCACAAGCAAAGAATAGCGGAGTCCACACTGGCACAGACGGCAATTGTGGGACCTCATTTCTAATAAACGCAAACTTTTAGTCGCTAAAAAAGAAAAGCAGTTATGTTGTTGCACACGTTTTGAGCATTCCTGAACTTTATTCATGACCCGTGAAACTTTCTCTCATAACCTTGATTTCTTCTGGAATTTTAGCATGAAAAGCAAAGTGGTTTCTGTGTAAACTTGGCAACCGAATATGTGACTTCCATTTTTATCAAGATGGCAGAGGTTTGCATCTACAAAGTTTCAATTTGTAAACAAATCAAAATATGTCCATTCAAACCACCTGGACAGATATTCTCCATTATTTTAGTTCGGATGAATGAAGGCATTTTACTATAAGAAAGGTGTCCGTTGTGTTTTTAAGAGTGAACACAGTTTTACTGGTTGAACAATTGAGATTTCACAGTTACGACGCATCTGCTCTTGTGAGGTTACTGATTTCAATTTTTTTAAATTACCGTCTGCCTTGTTTTGCAGGTAAAAAATGGCTGTACAGTAAAAATTGTAAAGGAAAAGTGAGGCTCAAAATACGTACAATCAATCGCGGGATCGAGCACTTTTTAAGAAAAGTGTTATTGAATGTAAGGTAGTTTGATTCTGGACGGCCCTGCAGCTATGCAATCATCCAGGCAGCTGTAAGGCTCAATCTGCCCGAGACAGATCCTGCAAATATGTGTATTTAAAGGGACAGTTCACCAAAAATATCTGTCATTATTCACCCTCCCGTCATTCAAAACCCAGAACACAAAGGAAAATCCAAAGTGCTGTTTACCCTACGATGAAAATAAGGCTATTCAAAGATGTCAAAATTGCACCATAAAAGAAGTCTATACAATTTGTAAGCTATATCCCAACTCTTCCAAAGCCATACAATAGCTTTGTGTGAGAAAAGACCCATTTTCACCACGTGTGCTACAAACATGGCACGTCACAGCAGGTCTTCACTAGACACTTAAGGACCAATGGCGTTGAACTTTTATGGTGCTTTTTTGGGACGCAATTTCCAAGTTCCCAGCTACTTTCACTACATCAAGGTTTCTTCATTGTGATTTAGAGCGTAAGGACAGAATTTCATTTTTAGGTGAACTACCCCTTTAAGGAAGATTTGTGGCGTACGCCAATTGGAACATCAGTGAGAAGACAATAGGAGTTGAATGAGTCCCATATATGAAAATGTATAAAATAAGCACAACCAACTCAGATTTAGTTTTAACCACTGCATACAACTCATATTGTATATAAAAATCAATGATGATCATATTGATGCTTCTAGGGTTCAAGGCAAATGCAACAACAGAATCAAATTTAATGTTTTTTAAACATCGTAACCTTGACAAAATGTTTCTGAATTTGTTAGCATATCTATAAATAAAATAACACCATTCGCCCATTTGGGTCATTTCAACAAAAATGGGTGCTAGAAAAGGATATTCATCTGTCTCTAACATGTGCTTTTCACTCACTCGTCTTACATGGACCAATGGGAGAAACATTTTGACAAAGGCAGTATGGGTAATGAGAATCGAATTGGCCTCTCCCGGCAGCGGCCGCCCTGGTCGCCCCCTCAATGGGGTGGAACGGAGTGGCACCTCACTGGGGTCGCATGCCGTGCTTGTGCTGACCACGAGATCTTCTCACAACTATCCGACACAGTCAATTTCACCAGTCAGCTTACCTCCGTCTCCGTCCGCATTAGCTCCCCGAGAACTAACAGCGACGCGAGGTGGACGAGACCCAGAGCAGCCGAGTCACGCATATCCATATAACTTTTGTTTTCCTCTAGGATTTAAAATAAATGTTGTCTGTTTTAAAAGCAACCGAAACATGAAGACCAGAAAGCAAGACGTCATTTAACTCATATTTGGCAATGGAGATAATGCAAGATAGTGGCATAAAGCATCCATGATCACATCAGATCACATTTCACTAAAACATTACTTTTGCTATACGATATTTAACTTTGTTTTTCAGTCCACTGTGATGTTTTGCATTGCGCCACTTTACTATTATAGAAATGATAAACAATTAATACAGAATGTGATTTTTATCACCACAAATCAAAAAAGAAATCTAAAGTAAATGACCTTAAAGCTTCAAAAGGTGAAATGTGATCTGGGCGTGTCCACCCCAAAAATATTCCTGTTATAAACCAGTATTCACACTAAAAGTCGAGCTCTTCATATATATATATGTATATGCTGCTGTATATGTACAGTATATATACCATTTCACTTGATCAACAACCCGTGACGTTCGCTTGTACTTTATCTTCTGACCATTTTTTCCCGCTACATTCAGTCTTTAAAATCATCCGGAAGGACCAATTAGGGACGTTACCTGGCGAAAAGCGTCTAATGAGTTTGTCTTAATGGTCCTGTTGAACCCCACAGAGAGCTTGTTCTCTGCTTGTTTTATGTGCACTGTCTTTAGTTTCTCTCGAGTGTGTACGAACCTTCTGCCTTTCGCCCACTTAAACAGCAGCGACGACTTGCTGACCTCTTCGCTTGTGGGATAATGCAATTATTTGTAATTACCGACGCAGGTACATTTTTACACGATAAAAGTACAAACTTACACCTTAAAGACAAGCGGAGATGCTAACGACAATGCAGGGAACATGAAATTAGGAGTTGACCGCGATTCCATGTTTCATATCTCGTGACGGTGCATTTAGTCCGTATTACAGCTTTGTGCGTTTGTTTTGGATCAGAGCATTAGTCGTGCGTTCACACTAGCAGCTTCTCACTGTAGCGTAGTATTTTCGTCCCGTTCCACTGCTCAAAACGCTGTGCTAATAGCTTTCAAATAAATGGTACGATGACGAAAAACAGAGTGATTTCTGATGTTCGTTGCACTTGTAGTGTAGTTTTCCGGTTAAAGCCTTTCTACCACATTTCCCGCTGTAAATGAACTCCGATCCGTAGGCTTTCTGCAGGCATTTCACGCTTCCCACTTTGCTCAGATGTTTATGCTGTTCTTTTTGGTTTCGTTTTCTTTGCTGTAAAAAGTGTTTGCATATATTATTTGTATTATATGATGTTAGTACGACAATGTTCTTTATTAAGGAAAAAGGAAAAAGAGTTTATTTTTGTTACTGGTTTGTTTCATAATTCTTTTTTAAATTGGTATTGTAATATATCTATGCAAGAACTGTTAAGTGAAGCATTTTTATTTAAGAATGTCATTATGTGTAATAAATGGTAGAAACGTATTGATCTCGTGCTTGTTATTTCGAAGTTCGAGCGCAGACGTCTTTTGTAGCGCGTGCATACATTCAGCTCAACATCCTACTGGAACGTACAGGATTGCTAACGGGATTATGGAGAACCAAAAGTAATAAAGTAGCCCAATCGGGAATAAATACGAATCGTCTTGAGAATCTGCTAAGCATTCGATTATGAGTCTCCATGATAAATCGGCTGAATCTCACAGGGATTTGTAAGTATTTTATGAGGCGGTAATTCATATCTGTATTGTGTGAATCATACATTCGAAAATTCGTA